>NW_026854959.1:0-152675 GCF_026571515.1 Ruditapes philippinarum
AAAAAAAAACTGTACTGTTATATATCAATACAGTTTTCAAATGCCTATTGAAGTGTACGGTTAGTAAGAACAAAGGAAATGTTCAAAACCATGCGATAATGTTAAAAATGTAACATATTTAGGTAGACCTATATAAAATTGTGTGCTATACTGCAGGTGTTTTTGTTATAATTTGATATTATTTAACAAGCCATATTTGTAGGATACATCTGATAAAAATATTTCAACAAAAAGTTAAAAATACGACAGGAAAATGCGTCTGATTACGATTTTGTTTCTTTGGTCACCGGTGTTAACATTTCTATTTTTTAAAGGAATACCAGGAGAAGACAATCCGTTTCACGTGGGCTATAAGTTTGAGAAACGGCATATTCGTCAAGGAGATTGTAACGGGATCTATATGAATGGGCGGCAGTCGTTCAGAGAAAATCTTGAAAAAACAGCCATGGACTGGCCGGAGTTTAAAGTCAACAGACAGCGTAATACATTCATCTTATCACGTCATAAATCTGATGAAGAGATAGCCGAGTGCATTAGTCGACTTGTCTACGTCAATGGACCGGGCAGACAAGGTAGTTTCCAGGCGACAATGGACGTGGATGTCAAAATACAAGAGTTCAAGACTACGTGTAAATTCCCAGATATCCAGTTAGCTGTAATCGACAAAATCGAATGGAAGAATGAAAATGTTCGTTTTAATTCCTGCGAATGTGGAGAAGCAAACTTCACTGTGTCGTACTATAGCAACTCAAATAAAATTCACCACTTTGTTACGCAACAAGATTGGCATGAATCGGAAAAAAATCACCTCTTTCGTCTGCAACAGCAAGTTTGGCAAGAGTAAGGAAAAAAAATGAAATTGAAATATGCAAATGAATACAATTCCATGGGAAAGCTCAATCAATGGTTGAAAACATATTGTAAATATGATACATTTGCAAAACTCATACTGTAATGTGGGGACACGGCTGTCCAACTTAAATAATTTATGTAGACAATTTGAAATTAAATATTTTAACACAATGAGTAACAAATGTATGTTTTGTATACAATAGTGCACCTATATAAACACAACCCAGTATTCATCTATTTTCGAAAGCATTTCTTATAATTATACCTATAATGGCATTCTGACAATATGAGATCTGCGGATGAAAAGATAAAAGTTAAAGGCATTGGAAAGTGCAACAACCACCCTACCCCGGTTGGTTTATGCAGTATTTAATAATGGACATTAAAAATGTTTAATTCATGGATTAAAGTATAGACCATAGCTGCCACACCAATTGGACACCAAATAGAATTATGAGTCACGTGTCTATAAAAGGTTGGGCAAAATAATTAGAAATGGAATCAGACAGATCAGTTTTTCGTGTTTATTTTCTTTGCCATATGAAAACAAAACGAAATGCACTGTGATTATAGTTTTAGCTCATAAGATATTTAAAATACATGTACGTTATTCATGTAACGAGTGTCATAATATATTGAATATATGTACATAAACAATGCCATTTGATTATCAGTAAGTATTATCCGTGTATGTTTACGTTTATACATTATTTTCGTAAAAAATATGGAAGAAGGCCAAACAAGTAGTACCTTACTTTACGATTTATACGATATAAATAGAAATATCCGTGAACTTAAACGACTAGATAAAATTGCAGTAAAGAATGATATGGCATACACTACTTGATTTACTGTTTGGTGTGCAATCATGAAACGAAACTCACCTCAGTTTTCAGATGAAATTAAAATGTAAATATTTTATAGTTATGATAAAAAACAACGTTTTTGACCGGTGCATACATAAGTATTCTTTGAAAAATAAAAAAAAAATTACTTAATGCGTATTATTTTAAGATTTTGTTTTAGTCAAAACTTTGCGAAATTGATGTAAACAAACAAGTTTTAACGGAGATCCCCGGTCCAGCCATTTTGTATAGTTTGTAGAAATTGTTTATGTTTAAATAATGTATGTCGGTATGTGCAATGAAATATTATTAAACTAAAATATTTGTTCTTTAAAGACTAGCAGCTCAGTACTAATACAGTGTCACCTCGATTATGCATGTCTTTCTTGGTACCAGAGCCTGAACAAATATTTTAAAAATAAGCTTCAAATTTGTCAAAATAAAATTGTTAGATTTATACATGGCATGCGACCCAGAGAAAGTGTCAATAATGTTATTTTTGCTATATGTAATCTGACTGAAGAAAACGGAAATAAGCAAATACTTCTTAACCATGTTTTTAAAATTGCTAATTGTCTTTTATATATATATGAAAGAAGACTTTGTACCTGTTAAAGACACATTCATTCTTATTCAACTCGAGCGAATCAGTACAATTAAAATCATGGTTCGGAAGATGTCATATAGATATTTCGTGATTTTGCTTTTTATATTGTTTTAAGGTTTGTTAAGTTGTATTGTATATTCTAGTGAGTATATGTCCTAGGACCCCATGGAAATAATTAAACCTTCGGGGTTGCATGGGCAATTTGACGTTATTGCACACTACTTTATATATGCTGATACTTACATAGTCACATTCTCAATATTCTGTAAAGTTTATATCCAGTCAAACGAAAGAGATACAAATTTGGTCTTGTCAAATTTTAATGTGTAGTTTATTCATTATTTAAAGAGCCTCCTGTAATAGTTATATTTGACAAACTTGATAATTTTTTGTTTTAATATCTTTTTATATAAAAATGCATAAGTGTATATATTATGTATATGTGTGTTTAATCTAAATAAATATATATCTATGTATAAAACATATGTCCTTTTTTATTTTGTTTTGTTAGGTTTTACGTCGAACTAGCACAGTAGAGGTCATATTGCGACTTCCCAGCTTTACTTGTTGACGAAAATCTCAGGTGTCCCTCCGTACATAATTTCAGACACGAGCGGACATCTGTGTAGAACTGGCGGCGTTCCGTAAACTAGCTGGGTATCTTCCTCAGATGAAAAAATCCAATTTCTTGGCGGGATTCGAACCTACAGCGGTGAGGGGCGAGTGGTTTGAAGTCAGCGACCTTAACCATTTAGTCACGGGTGTCCCCTTGTAAAACGAAAAACAACAAACTTTATCGGTATACATGTAGAGAAATGGTGCAGAATAATCTTAAACATGCATACGAATTACAATTTATGAATTTTTATTTGTACTTTTAACATTATATTGTACTTAATTATTTAAAATAGTCCAACTAGGTGTCTTATTTACAGTGGTCCCATGCGGCTTTATTTCCGTAGGTTTGTCTTGTTGCTGTAAACAAATTAACATTGCTTGACTAGATTGTTGACTATTTTTCTTTTATTTACTCGAGCCATTTCCCAGAAAAATAAAGTGAATGTGGCCAGTTAGATATATGAATCAGCGTTGTATAGGACTCCTATACTTAATTAGTATTAGAGCATTTGTGTAGACATATTTTGTATAATCCTGCGTTTTGTCATGAACAGACTAAATCAAACTTAGCCTACAGTACTGAATTCTATCTATCTCTGGATACTGCCAACCCCTCTTACGAGTGTTAAAGGCAGGAATTTAGTGCACGTCGGATTGTTAGTAAAAGGTGAAAAGAAAAGCTAAAAAAGAAAAGTCCAAACATTGACATGCTTGGAAGGTGAGACTGGAAAAGTATTCTAGTCATGGTTTAAATGTTAATAGTGAAACAAGATGATAAGAGATAAAATAGTTTAAAAACACTGGGAGTAAGACTAGTACTGCAAACCCACCACTGCCTGTTTGAACTGACTCAGGTTGGGCAGAGTGGCAATGTTACTAGGAAGTTTATTCCATAGTATAATGCTATGAGGGAAGAAAGAGTACTTATGGTAGTCAGAGGATACCTGTATTTGGCGTGGGGATAAGGGATGCATATGTCTGGTTAATCTATGTGGGGTTTGAACATAAGTTGGGAGATTTATTGCAACTAGGTTATGGTATATCTTATAAAACATTATCAGTCTACAGTCCAATCTGCGATGTTCAAGGGATCGCCAGCCCAGTTCTTCCTGCATGGCTGTGACACTAGAGTGAGGGGAGTAATACCTTTTAACCCATCTTATTGCGCGTCTCTGGATCATCTCAACTTTGTCAATATTTGTTTTAGTGTAAGGAGACCAAATAGTTGAGGCATATTCAACCTGTGGGCGGACCAGGGACTTGTATGCTAGTTCTTTCACTTTCTCATTTTTAGTAATGACATTTCTTTTAATAAAGCCAAGGGATCTGTTTGCATTGGAAGTTATTCGGGATATATGTGTATTAAATTTAAGGTCAGCAGATAGATCTAGTCTGAGATATTTAGCATTTGTAACAGACTCTAGGACTTGGCCATGGAGCATATATTTGTGTTTAATTATGGTTTTATTTTTGGTGATATGGATGACTTGGCATTTTGAAGGGTTAAACTCCATGTCCCACTGCTTCTCCCACAGAACCATATTGTCTAGATCATGTTGGAGAGTTGGGGGGTCTGAGGAGGAATTGATGGTTAAGTATACAGCAGTGTCGTCTGCAAATAATCTGACTTGGGATTTAAGGACAGAAGATGGTAGCTTGTTGATATATAGAAGGAAACAAAGGGGCCCTAGGACAGAGCCTTGGGGCACTCCAGAGGTAACTGGGACTTCAGATGAGCAGTCACTATCCACAACTACTGTCTGTCTACGGCCAATAAGGAAGGACTGTATCCAGTTTATAATTTGAGGACAAACACCATGTTCTTGAAGGGTATCTAAGAGTTTAAGATGGTTTACTTTATCGAATGCTTTGGAGAAGTCAAGAAGTATGAGATCTGTTTGTTTGCCATTTGAAAGGTTGTTCACAAGGTAATCAGTAAGTTCAATGAGTTGTGTCTCACATGATCGTCTTTCTCTGAATCCATGCTGAAGATCAAAGAGTATGTTGTGGGTGGTAAAGTGAGAGGATAGTTGAGAGGCAACTATGTGTTCAAGAGTTTTACAGAGGATGCATGTAAGGGAAATTGGGCGATAGTTTGCTGGATCACTTGTATCACCTTTTTGTAGACAGGGCATACGTTTGCACGGGTCCAGTCATTGGGAATATTACCGGTGGTCAGGGATTTTTGGAAAAGAACTGCAATGATGTCAACAATCTCTTCTCTCAGCTCCTTCAGGACAATTGGTCTAATGTGGTCAGGGCCGGCAGCTTTGTTGGCATTGAGGTTGGCGAGGAGCTTTAGTACACCTGCCCTACTGATGATGATGTCAGACATTTGTGGGTACTGACAATACTTTCTGGGATCCATGAGTCTCAGTTTTTGTATACATTGATCTTTAAGTGTAAGTGGTATAATTGGTGAGAAAACTGATTGAAATTGTTTGTTAAGAATGTTTGCTTTTTCAGTGTTATTAATTTTGAGAGAACCAGACTCTTGATCTTTTAATGGAGACACACTTTGTGAATCTTCTCTAGAGGTTTTTTATAAGTGTGTATAGTTTTTTGGTACAGACTTTACTTTGTGTATTAGTTTCATCATCATCATCTGCAAGATTCAGGATGTTTTCTAAGTAAGACTCATATGATTGTTTAATTCTAGCTTTTATTTGCGATTTCAAATTTTTAAATTTTAGCCATTGATCATGATCAGATTTATTTTTTATTTGTTTTGGTTTTTTAATATTTTTATAGAGCCCGGTCTCTTTTATGAATTAATTTTTTAATGATTTTGTTATCCAGGGCAAAGATGGTTTAGCTGTAATTCTTTTAGTGGGTATGAATTTTGATATGCCATCCTCAAGTGTGTGTTTGAACTGCGACCAAAGTTCTTCAACAGACAAAGATTCAGCTTTTTCAAGTATTTCAGATGTTGGGGTTTTAATGTAAGTTTTCAACTCGGTCCAATTTGCCTTTTTATACAAGGTGCAAGTACGAGGCTTTTGTTTGAGGAGGGTAGGCCTAGAAGATATTTCTGTGGATATGATGTCATGATCTGATATGCCAGGTATGACCTTGACGTTGTTAACAAGAGTGTGGTTTGAAATGAGCAATAAATCAAGAATATTGTCATTTCGTGTACTTTCATTAACCATTTGTACAGAGGTTATGATCATCAATGATGTTCAGGAATTTATCATACACAGGACTTGTGTTTAAGCCTTCTTTAAGATATGGTGTATGTTCAGAGTCCCCAATTTAATTTTGGAGGTTAAAATCGCCAAGTATTAACTTTGTACCTTTTAAGTTACGCACAAGTTCGAGGGGATTTTTCAAATTCTAAAATACTATTCATATCAAGTTCGAATCCTCGCCGGTTTGTAATAAGATGCCAGAAAGAGTGACTTACTACCTTTGATTTCTATTTTTATCCATATTATTTCACAATCAGTGTTCAGTTTTGGTTGTTCACTTGGTAGGAGGTTGTTTTTAATATTTTTTATATCATATTTAATATTTTAATATCTTTATTTTTTGTTTTAGTTAATTTCGTTTTTTTTAGTTCATGCTGGAAGGTTTATGCGATTGTCGACGTAACCCAGTCGGCAGTAACTTGTAACTGTGTAAATGACACAAGGATAACCATAAATTTTTCGGTGAAATGCCGTTTTTTTCGGATGATATCGCAACTTTTCGACCTTTAAGGTTTTAATGGTTGAGGGGTTCCGATTGTGTCTCGTGCATGAATTGATATATTCTGTAAAACAAACGAGGTTAGCTTTTAAAAAAGCTAGAAGCGACTCGCTTCGTTTTTTTTTTCCAGGGGTGTGTTAAAATGACAGTTCTGTTAGCTGAAGAGACTTCAGCGAACATCAATAAAAAGTTATGGAAGCCAGTTCTCTCAGTTTAACAAAGAGGAATATGAGTATATATGAAGATGCATGTAAACAGATAAAATGAAGTCCCTATGTCTATGCACATTTACTATATATTGCCTGTTGACCTTGACCAAAAAAATGATAGATAGGTAGAATTCATTAAGAAGTCTCTTTATACGAAGTTAAGTTGTAATACTAGTATGACAGATAATGTTATTTAGTATTGGAATGAGTGACAGACACAAGTCCTATACAGGAATATAATACTGAAGAACTCTCTTGGGTGTGGGCGAATTTAGGTTCATGGGGCATTATTAACATTTGATTTGTACAAGTTCTGAAGGCATTGGTACATATTCAATATTAAAGCTGGATGCATTGAAGTTTATCAGTTTATATCAATAAGACTTAAACATATTTTCCCTATAAGCATTTTAAATAAAAATTGTGTCCACTTCATCTTGGTATGTGAAACGTTTATGATGAAGATACATGAACAAAATTTTAAAGTGGTCAGCAAGGCAATACCACATGCCAAATATTTAAGGTTTAGGCATTAATAATGTGTAAAGGTGTGCATATGTGTTTCTATATAAGACGTGTCATTGACCTATGTGTAGAACAATATGAACAACTATGAAAGAGGACTCTTGTAGTATGGTTAATGTGCAGTCTTTGGTTTCATAGATATCATTTAAAGAGAAACTAAATTTCACATTAGGGACAACAGATGAATAGGGATTCCAATTCCTGTTTATGCTCACCAGAGCACAACTTGCTCATAATGAGCATAAAAGGGAATTATATTGTAAGAGGGCTTGGTATAATGATCATCTCCTGTACAAAGATTCAACGACAATAATCAACACAAATATAGTTTATTCTTTTTCCCTATATATCTAATACTATCCCGGATCTCGGGCATTCCAGATCCCGGGATTTCCCCGCACCCTAAATACCGGAAAGGATAAAATGACCGGAAAAAAAGAAAAAGAAAAAAATGCACAGAACCAGATGTACACTTATGTTAATTAACCAAACAAAAACTTACTACAGAAAGAACAGGTGAAATCGCTAAATAAAAAGTTGGTGTGAATATGATTTATTGAAAAGAATTCATGAAAACAAACATTTTAATCATCATTATATCTTTGTGCTCAAAGCAATACTTGCTGCTTTTTATGAATGGCGTGAAAATTGAAGGTTTTTTGACGCTATGTAAGATTAAATTTGATTGGCTAAACAATTTTGGATTCCAGCCCTGACAGATAAATTATGTAGAAAGCTGGAAGCCAAGCTTCGATTAAATTTTTTTGATGGATTCTGAGTTTTAGGTTGTTTCTCAGTAAAATCCTAACGTAATACCGCGAGCCGGCATTATGTTCAAATTGCACAGATAAATCAAATACATGTATGTGCAAGTCAAAAACGTTCTCATCCAATCTGTAATCTGCTTCGTTCCTAAGTGTATACTGGTAGTGCGGCCCGGGAAGAATCGATGACGGATGTTTTACTATTGTCACGTGCAATAATCTGGTTTATAAATACTAATCTATAATATTTATATGAATGTTGCATTGCGCTTTTTTTACTTCTTGGCAAAATCAACTTTGAACAGTGACATACTAATTGTACTTTGCGATGAGTTATTTTATGAAGACATTTTATGTTAAATAGTAATGAGTTCCAAACTATCTCATTGGATGAAAAAGTGGGGCAACATCTAATTCCAATGACCTTTGATTTATCAGTTTATTCAACAAGATGTTAATGCTGACTTATTTAGTCCAAAATATTACACATATCTTCGTGTAACTCCAATTAAATTATATAAGACTTTGACCCATTACTGCACTAAGGTGACAATACTAGTGTATGCTTGTAATTTGTATGCTGGGCAAGCCTATTTCTTTTAATTGTATTGCCTAGAAGGTCTTATTTATAGAACTACTGACATATTACAAGGCACATGTATCTAAGAGGTGGTACATGTAAGACTATGTATTTTTGAATGTGAAAAAAAGCCAACAGATGATGAAGTTTTAAAAGTTAAGAAATATGCACATTGTTTAATTAAATGTAAATATTTAGGTGAAGAATGTTTAGTGTCAAAAAGATAAGCCGAAGGGGAGTAACCTCTGCAAGTAGTAAATAAATTTTTAAGTAGGGATTATCTCTCTTTGATATAGGAATGTCCAGTTGTGAATAAATATACAACTTAAGTAATCAGTTTAATTTTTACTGAATTATACTGGATAATGCTTTCTAAATTGTAAAAATAGTGTGGAAATTTAACTTATCGCTCCTAGTTTTGCAATTTGATAAACCTAAATTTACAGGTAGCGATGTACTTGTTAGACATGATAGTGTGTTTATTTTTGCATGACACAAAACATCAGTGGAGTTTAATCCAGGTAATTAGAGGGAAGTGCAGCCATTTGATCCCATCTTACATTGATTTGACATCTTCTGCAGTCGCCCGTCAAATTATTTATCTGCAGCAGTATCGCCAATTGGCAGGTTTTACGTCTGAATTCTTGTCGTGAAATAGATATGTTCCCTCATGCAATATGCAAATTTACATCAAATTGAAGATACTTGTGGCCAAGTAACAATCCATCCTGATAAATGGGTTTTCACATGATCAAAAAGAACAAATAAGGATTTCGCAATTTAAGTTAATGCGATTTGAAAGAATCTACATGAAAGATTAATTAACAGTGTCATGACGGTATCCATCAATTAATTTTTATATCAACAATTCAATAAAAGTCTTTCTGTATTTGTCAGTGCGCGTGATAAGTCACACTGTCATTTGTATTATGAGATATGTAACTCCAAGATGTCGGTCAGCATGGAACTTTATTGAATAATCCTTATCTAGCAATATATGTATGAAGTCCAAATAGAATTCAAATTTAATTTCATTGTTTTGACCATAGGGCACACTGTGACATATTTTTTCATTGACAACGTCACAAAAAGACCCTGCTTTCCATGGAATGTAATTGAAAAGTCACATGGAAGGTTTCATGATCTTCACATATAATATGAAAACTCCTGCAGAATTACACCCTTTTCATTTTTTAGCTCGACTATTTGATGAATAGGAAGAGAGCTATTGCCCTCATCCCTTCCATCACACTTTGATTAAGTTTTTGCTACAGGTTGGGATGGAATAAATTTAAAAAAAAAAATTTTGAGAGCACAAGAGTAGATCACTGTCCAAGGCCCATAACTAACATGGATTATGACAGAATTGTGGCACTTTTTGAACTTGGGGAAATTCTACATTATCCAGACTCTTGTTTTCACTATTAAGCACTAAAAATAGTCAAGTACACTGTCCTACTGACAGCTCTTGTGACCATTTTTGTTTTTTTCATAAGCCGATACTTCGGAACATAGCTTGCATCACCTTTGCCAACATCAAATCGAGCTTGTAGGTCAATTAAAAAATATATACTATTAATATTTCAAATAATATTTGCATACATTTGAGAATATTCAAAATTTTATTGCATGTTTGTTGTTTTGTTGTTTTTTTTTTCTTTTTGATAAAATCTGTTTTTTGCTGAGTTGTTGGGTAAATCAGCTATTGTTTTGTATTTTATCAGAGGTCATTTTATAGATATATCATAAAGCCTGTCATTGTTTACACAAATTGTTTAGAAAATGTCTCCAGAAATTATTTAGACATGTAAAACAACATAATACATTAATCAATGCTACTGGAATAACTGACTAAATTATTCAAAACCCAATCTAAAACTATGACAATAATTAGTGTCATTTTAATAAAAAACTATCTCTCTGTTTCTATAAAAAAAGGGTTGAAGGTTATATCCATTACGGAATCTAAATCATTGGCCTGTCTGAAAGCGGTTATTAATTTCATAGAATTGTTTTGTATAGTAAAGAATGAAGTTGGCTATCATGTTGCCATTGTTTTGAAAATTCTCCCATTGACGTTGATGAAGCCTTTATGCCTGCTGTCAAATTTCTTGATGTATGTATTACACAGTTCATCTCCCATTCTGTTTTATTTTTATCTTCCAGTCATGCTTCAGTTGAGATAACCTCGTGAGATTTTTGAGGTAACCCTCCGGACGTCTGTAACAGTGGTCCTCCTCAGCTTGCTTGTCACTGTAGAAGTAACAGTAGCAGATTGTTAGTGCTGAAGTCAAGTATGAAATGGAAAGATTCACCAAGATGATGCAAGTTGCTAATGTACAGAATTTGCATTTTGGGTAATATTTATAAAGTTATGTAATATCACAAATATTTGTCAATCTAAATAATTCATAAAAAGATTTGTAAAATAAATTTATTAATTTTTCACAAAAAAAAAGCACTTGTAAGATAAGAAAACAAAATGGGTTTTTTATCAATTCGGAAAAAAGTGGAGTTCCCTTTAGATCGAGCAATGAAAGCAAAAATGTAAAGGTTGTTTTCTGTAAGCCATGAAGAATGCTACATATCTTCTTCCCCGATTTAAAGTACCCATTTAAAGTAAACAATTACTAGTTACAACGAAACTGTTAAGCACACAGCGACTGGGTCCTTTTCCTTTTTTAGCTAGTCAGACTGAACTGAGTGTTTCGAAGAAATAGTCAAGCTTTAATGATCACTGTGTCTTCAACATTGTCGTCGTAGTCGTTGTCATGCAAAAAAATTAATGTAGTCCATTATTCAAACATTTTAAAAGTAACCGAATACTTGCTTATTATGACAAGGTGCAGTTTTTTAGACAGGGGTAAAATTCTTAAACAAATATTTTTTGGAGTTATTTCCCTTTATAACTTACAATTGTCAAAATTGATTATTGGTAGTTGTAGCCTTTTACAGGCAAACCTTAACACTGCATATTGTGGTGTACAAAAGCCCTGGCTGCTTATTAATTAATACTCATTATTTCCATTGTTACATAATGTGATAAGGACCTTTAATAAGCTGGAGTCTGCATGGCCAAGTGGTTAAGGTTGTTGACTTCAAACTACTTGTCTCTCACTGATGTAAGTTTGGGCAGAACAAGCGAAGTCGGATTCTACCTGTGAGAAAGCTATCCAGCTTACTTGTTGAACATGGGTGGTTCTACTCGGGGTGGCTGAAATTATGTACAGAGGAGCACCTAAGGCCTTCCTCTATCAGTAAAGCGATATAAAACCCGACCAGACAATAAAACAACCTTCCATCAGCTAGCTGAATAGTACATTCATGTTTGAAACAATTCAATCATTGTCACTGGGATTTGAACTCTTAATGGTCATTAGTAAGTGGCCTGAATGGCAAAGTTGACTTTTCCTTCTTAAATACATGTACAATGTTACTGCATGGTCTAGAAGTAAAAGATTGTGTACTGCACAAAATTTCATTGCAGATGTTGTTATGGTTTTGAACTTGGAAAGGGAAGAAGAGATTTGTATAAATCTACTGGTACTTTTGAATGATTACAATGAGACGGGAAAAACAAATAACAGGTAAAAAATATGTTTAGCAGATTATATGAAAAACCTTTCTAAAGTGCTGAAATATCAAATTTAATTACAGGGATCTGATTTCACATAATTAAATCATTAAAACATATTTTTAACTGTCTTGTGCAAATATCTCTATTTTGTAGCAATAAAAAGTCACTTTAACTCCACTCTTGGCTTTCTTGGCTAGCTGGAGTCCTAAAGTTAATTTTCAGAGGCCTGTGAGAAATTTTAACAAAGATAACACCTTAATAACACTTATTCAAATTGTTTCCAGTGTACTATAAAAAAAATTATTTACAAACAATACATTGTATCAATTTATTGTCTATATATTTAAGCAATACAAAATCTTCCATTGATGACAGCCCTCATTTTACCTTAAGTGTAGAGTTATTAATTAGCTGATTTTAATCAGATTGCTGAGACCCCTTTTCATACAAAATGAAACCACACTGACCATTGAGATTCCATGCAGACAATCAGCAATGAATATCTTACTAGCATAGAAAGAAGTGTAGAACAGTTGATTCAAATTTAATTAATTTAAGATGAACTTGATAAAACTAATCTTACAACATTAATTGCCATTTTTTTTATATTTGTCTTGATTTACAATATTTGTATTTTAAAAAGGATACTCTGTCATTGCCCTAATAGGGCTTGTACTCGAGACCCCTGAGAGACAACAGCCCTCTAGTCCACTTGCTAAAAGCCTCATGAAAAATAATACAAAACTATTGTCTTCATAAAAACATTAATCTTATCAATCGCTCAAACGATAAAAGTATTAACTATATTAATCGCTCAAAAAAAAAAAAATATTGCAATAGTGGAATATTTATGAGTCATTGAATTTAATAAATTCAATATAATACGAGGTGTCATGAAGAGTTCATGTCATTTTTCCATTTACTGTGAAATATTTGGTAATATTCACATAATTGTCAGAGGGAGACATAATGCAATGTCAGGAACTTTGAAATTTCGACGTCGCAAGACGAATAATTTATCCGGAAAGTTTTGTCTTCTTCTCATAGAAGGTGCCGCTGTGTCATGTAGAATTTGTTCAAATGTCGCGATTTAATTTCGCAAAGTGTTGCAGGGGTGGCGATAAATTGCATTCATTTTAACTGTTAAATTTTCCGTCAAAAGTCGACTTTCAATGTCATTGAAGGTGAAAATTAACTCAAATGCTCAAAAGTTATTATAATATAAAAAATGTATTTTAATCAAATTGTTTGAAAAGATGGTTGCGGCAAAAACGGAGATTCTGCCGAATGTCTTTTTGTTATGAAGTCAATGAAAATCTTGTGTTAATCCAATTGTGTGGAAGTGGGAAAAAGGCGATGAGGGTCATTTATCATTCCATGACAGATTTTGGAATGTTGGTTTTAGTGGTTTTAACACGTTTCACATGTATGCCGTGTCAAGAATGCTGTGGAAAGTTCTATTGTGGGTCTCCATCACCGTCTTGCATTGATGAAATGGTTCCAAATTGCCCTAAATGATGTTCTTTATAGTTCTGCTGGTAAAAGTGGTTTCGCACATTTAAAAGAAAAAAAGGGATTTTTTCCCTGAAATTATTTTAGAAATATGGTTTTTGTTTAGACTATTGAGGATCTAAGGATCAGACTGGTAAAAAAGATCGTGTTAAATTGATAAATGATGCTGCTTATAATGTCTGACGATTTGATTTTAATTGCCGCCCGTTTTATTCCTTTTTATTTATTTTGGATAATTTTTACCCAAAGTTGATATAACCTTTTTATTTCTTTCGGATAATTTTAACCCAAATGTAACCTTTTTGTTCCCTTCAGATAATTTTAACCAAATATAACTCTTTCCTATGTTAGTCATATGGCAAGTTAATTACTTAAATAACAAAGATCACAAATGAAAAGAAATTCTCCTCCCTGAACTTAAAATTCTACACAGCTGAGTGGTTAGGGTCACTGACATCATGCCACTTGCTCTGCACTGCTCTGTGTTCAAATCTCAATGCCTGATACGAATTGCCATAGAGAAATTTGCCCTCGCCAGTGCCGGATCTAACCAGCGATTCCTAGATTACTAATCAGATGCTCTCCCTTTTGAGCTATGTAAAATGTACCTTAAGTAAGTATGTACTGCGTAATTATACATGTTAGTTTGAGAAGCGAAGATCGAAGTATGGGACTGTTCTTGCTAGGTTTTATATAAAAAAAAGTTGAAGAGGGAGGGATGCCGTCTAGGATCTGTAAATTATTCAAGTAATTTACTTTTTTTACAGAAATGTGTGCTTATTATCTTTAATGTTGATATACTACATGTAAATGAGCCTCCTTTTCATACAAAACTTTCATATCTAAAAATAGATTTGAAAATTGGTTTTGCTATTTCTTGATGGGATATATCTGTATTAACGGTTGTGAACAAAGTCAAGGAGTCAAGCAACTAAATTGAGAATTTTCAGCAATAATTAATTAAGTATCGAGACCCTGAAATTGATAATTGTCATTTGTTACCATTGACACCGCGATATTTTCATTCCTGATTTCATTAAGATAGCCAATTTAACAATACTGGCTCTAACTTTAAAATTGGAACCATTGTTTCATCCACTTGTGTCTTTTGTGTCAGGTTTTCATTTCAACTCAATATTGGGATTTGAACCTCTTACGATTTTAATCAGTTAATTCAACATCTGACACCAGATTAATGCCGTGGCTTTATCGCCGTTTGAGATATTGGAAAAAAATTTTGTATTGTGTCACTGACGTTTAATAAATAGTTGCATTAATTTTTTATCCAAAATAAGAAAGATGCTGGTCAGGCGACCGCATCCAGATTTTCAAGTCCATGTGTAAACTAATAATAAAAGACAAAGGATTAGAAATATTTGAATTTTATTTAGATATTTTTAAATAAAGAAGGGAATTGAATCATTAAGAATAAATTTATAACAAATGCTTCATTGATGAAGGTTGGGGGGCAAATTTATTGGGGAGCTGCTGCAGTGTAGAATTTGTAGTGTTTCAAGACATTTTGGAAAGAAAACGTGCATTGATATTTCTGTTTTTAATTGTAATCATTCTTATTTGTTTTTCACAAATCTGAAAAAAGAGTCACAGTCTGTTATACCTTTATTTATATTGGAAAACGTGTGCATTATTTGTAATTTATTATTAAAATGATTTACTGAAATTAAGTCTTAACAATATTAACAGTAATAATCCAGTATTAAAACAAATTACATTGAAAATTTTAAATGTTTTGATTTTTATTCCAAAATTTGAAATAGCTCAAAATTGGTTAATATTAAAATAATTTGATATACCGGTATATTTCATTTCAGTATTTTTGTTAAAAAAAATAAACTTTTATCTGTTTGCATTATTGAATAGTTATGCATGTATTTTTCTTTATCAAATAATAAACTTACTAAAAATTTAAATTACATACTTTTTTAATTACTTCATATATAAATCACAAACTATGTAAATTACTTTATTTGAAAATAGATATCAATTTTGAGTGCATTGTTGTAGAATAATGCACAGTTCGAACTCAAATGTGCAGGAATACAATCATGAAGACCGATAGGCCTGAGTGATTAATTACAAAGCATTGGGACAATTAACTATGCATTATAATACTATTATGCAAGATAAATTCATATCTATTTCCAAACTTGATAAAAAAAAAAAAGAATTGTAAAAATATGTTGAACCATATTCAGTGTAGAAGTAACATTTGTGATGTCATTTGGTTAATTGAGGTCATAATTATTATATGAAGTCATATGACAATTTGTGAGAAAAAGTTATGCATTCGTTTTTTATGCTGTGCATATATCTTGTAATAATGCACTTCTTGCTATCTTTTTGATAGGGGAATTGTATGAAATGTGTTAGAATGATTACTTAAATAATTATATTGTTTACCAAATAATAAAATGAATTGCTTGATATATAAGTCACCAATAAGTTTGTTATCAAATATACTAAATTCATAAATCACCAATTGTATTTGTCCCTAAATAGTATATAAATTACCAAATACAAAAATTACTAAATGCATAAGATAAACATTTGTAAAGTGCTTATCAAATAAATTACAAAATATACAATTTACTTATGTATGTATACAAGTAAATTACCAAAATATATTATTTAAAATAAACACTGTTTTACCCATTAATTATAATTATATTCTACTAATAATAATCCAAGCAAAATTTATTTTAATTTTCTGATTGTGCATACTGTGCACTTAAATTTTTCTTATGATGCATATTTAAAAAACAACAACAAAAAAACAACAAAAAAAACAACGACATGTAAGTTAATAAAATATATCTGTTATTGAGGACACAATTTTTTTACCAGACATTTAATTACATACCCTATTAGTTTCTTTAATTTTGCTTATTATCCGCAGAATAGCCCAAAGGGTAACTATGAAAGTAGTTAAAATTTTACTTAGAATTTTTGTCCTATTTTCATAACAGATTTATTTGAAAGCCGGACTCGCTGTAAATAGTATAGATTAAAATTCACGGCAGATTTCCCACCAAAATGGCTGATTTTGATGACACTTTACATGTCATAATAGCTTCCGCTTAAGGGGATATTTTGTTTAAAAGGCAAAATGACAGCTAGTTTGTAGCCATGAATTCTTTACCATCATTGATGTGCTCTTCTTTTAGTGAAACAAACTTTGCATGCAGGGTGGGACGACCTTTAAACTTCCATATTCTCTGAAGAGTTTGCCCCGTAAAATATTTTCGGAAGGGGCATGGGAAATTGCGCAGACTTTCGCAATTGCCGCCTCATACATGTCACAATTTGCTGATTTGAAGATAATTTTTGAATTGAATGAAAACCGGAATCAGGAGATTAAAATTTATCAAATTTGAAATATTTGGTTAGTTGTGAACTTGGCTATTAATTTCTTATGAGACAAAAGATTGATGGGAAAAGATAATAGTGAGATTTTTTTGCATTTCTGTTTGGAATTCTGAGGTTTTTTTTTGTATTTTGAGCTTTGTTAAATACTGGGAAAGGAATTGAATTAACAGTCATACTGGTGTGGTATTGTGTTTGTCTTATAAATTAAATAGAAAGGGATGCCTATATCAACTATAATGGTACAAATGATATATTGTCAAAATTTGAATAAAATTTTTAGTATCATTTATTATGCACTTATTAAAGCGAGCTTTACGTTCATGCGAGTACCTGCTAGATTAAGTGATGGTTTTGATAAACTTTCGTCTGAAGTAGGAATGGACACATCGCAACTTTTCGAATTACAAGATAACGATAAAAGCCGAGGTATTCTGATTGAAAACAGAAGCATAGACTGGTGTCCTGCGCACTTTTATAGGAACCATAATAGGACAGGGAACCAGAATAAATGGAAGCAGTGTATGAAATACCGAATAACAGTTTAAAACGATAAAAGTGTAAAATAAAAAAAATATTTTATACTATTTCACAGTAAAAGTAAATTGAGCTCTCTTTAAGGCTTTGTTTTTTTCATAGTAATATTTTTACAATTAATGAATAAGTAATTATGCCCCCATTTCGAAGAAAAGGGGGTATATTGCTTTGCACTTGTCGGTCCGTCGGTCTGTCGGTCCGTCGGTCCGTAGACCAAATGGTTTCCGAGTGATAACTAAAGAACCCTTAGGCCTAGGAACTTCAAACTTGGTATGGTGATTGGTCATGACCAGTAGATGACCCCTATTGATTTTTGGGTCAAGGGGTCAAAGGTCAAGGTCACATTGACCTTGTAAGCAAAAACGGTTTCCGATCAATAACTAAAGAACCTTAAGACCTAGGAGCTTCAAACTTGGTATGGTGATTGGTCATGACCAGTAGATGACCCCTATTGATTTTGGGGTCAAAGGGCAAGGTCACATTGACCTTGTAAGCAAAAACGGTTTCCGATCAATAACTAAAGAACCTTAAAGCCTAGGAACTTCAAACTTGGTGTGGTGATTGGTCATGATCAGTAGATGATCCCTATTGATTTGGGGGTCAAGGGGTCAAAGGTCAAGGTCACATTGACCTTGTAAGCAAAAACGGTTTCCGATCAATAACTAAAGAACCTTAAAGCCTAGGAACTTCAAACTTGGTATGGTGATTGGTCATGATCAGTAGATGACCCTATTGATTTTGGGGTCAAGGGGTCAAAGGTCAAGGTCACATTGACCTGTTGGGTAAAAACGGTTTCTGATCAATAACAAAAGAACACTTAGGCCTAGGAACTTCAAACTTGGTATGGTGATTGGTCATGACCAGCAAATGACCCCTATTGATTTTGGGGTCAAAGGTCAAGGTCACATTGACCTTGTAGGTAAAAACGATTTCCGATCAATAACGAAAGAACCCTTAGGCCTAGGAACTTCAAACTTGGTATGGTGATTGGTCATGACCAGCAGATGATCCCTATTGAATTTGGGGTTAAGGGGTCAAAGGTCAAGGTCACATTGACTTTGTAGGTAAAAACGGTTTCCGATCAATAACGAAAGAACCCTTAGGCCTAGGAACTTCAAACTTGGTATGGTGATTGGTCATGATCAGTAGATGACCCCTATTGATTTTGGGGTCAAGGGGTCAAAGGTCAAGGTCACATTTACCTCTTAGGTAAAAACGGTTTCCGATCAATAACTAAAGAACCCTTAGGCCTAGGAACTTCAAACTTGGTATGGTGATTGGTCATGACCAGTAGATGACCCCTATTGATATTGGGGTTAAGGGGTCAAAGGGCAAGGTCACATTGACCTTGTAGGTAAAAATGCTTTCAAATCAATAACTTCAGAACCCTTTGGCCTAGGAACTTCAAACATGGTATGATGATTGGTCATGACCAGCAGATGACCTATTGATTTTGGGGTCAAGGGGTCAAAGGTCAAGGTCACATTGACCTTGTATGTTAAAATGGTTTCCGATAAATTAACTAAAAACGCTTCGGCCTAGGAACTTCAAACTTTGTATGATAATTTGTCGTGACCAGCAGATGACCCCTATTGAGTTTTGGGTCAAGGGGTCAAAGGTTAAGGTCATGACCAGTAGATGCTTGATAACCCTTATTAATTGTTTGATCACTGGGTCAGAAGTCATGCATAATAACCTTATCACATGACTAATTGGCTGCTGATAGGGGGCATACATGTTTTACAAACATATCTTGTTAAAAAACAGTTTTAAAATGACTTTTTTTTTCTTTTTTTTTGTTGTATTTGTTTTAGTGAAAAGTTAACTTTTGACTATTCAATAAGCTCCACTAGGGTCATACAGCCTCAAAACATAAAATTTGAAATTCTTACAGGTATAAAGTGATGCACTTAAAAAAGTTAAAATAGAAAAATCTGCAAAAGATGATATCAAGGAAATATACTTTAATAAAGTTATTTATAAAATGAAAATATGTTTTTGCATGATTTTCAGTCTGGTTTGAGTAAAAAGTTGCAATGGTCATTTTGTGACGAAAAAAAAATTATTCTAGGAAAAATGAGTGAAGGAATAAACTGAAATTTTGCACACAAATTATTAGGACAGACCTTCATCAAATGGTATACAAGTCTCCAAAAAAATATTTCAAGTTGTTGGTGTCAAAAACCTTAATATTTTGGACTACATGTACATAGCAGTTTTATTGACAACAATGAAAACAACAGAAAAACATGGTTAAAACATTTGATACAATTTACCATGGAGTTATATTATAAGTCTTTGAATTTACAAATCACTTAAAATATTTATTTTTTTAATTTGGCCTACTAGAGAAAAAAAGAAATGATTGAAATACAGTAATTTTTCATCAGTTAAAAAATGACTAACAGCAAATCTAAAATAGCAAAATTATGTGATACAATCATCCAAAATATTGAAATGTTTTTCGGAATTTAATGAACATCATCCTAAATATTGAAATGTTTCTCGGAATTTAATGAACATGTACACCTGAAAAAAATGTTGGTATAACTTGATTAAACTGCTCGAAATTCATGTTAACACGAAGCACAGGAAGTTGTATATAACAAATGAATGCATGAGCAAAATAATTTGTAAACTTTAATTTTCCTTCCGTCATCTAAAAAATTCATCACTAGCCCGTTTTCATGGCTCGCCCGTTCACCTTCACCTGACGAAACTCTTCAGGCTTTTGTTGTCCATCACGAGATGAGAATAAAGTGTAGCGATTTCTTCATCTCTTCGTCTGATCGCATTTCGACGTCAATAAAACCCCATTAAAATTGCATCCTAATGCCCATTTAGAGTAATAACATGTCGGTATCCAGGTAAAATACAGAAAAACAGATTACGTTGGCAACGTGCAATCAGTGAGCGCACCATACAATTTCCATTTTCGA
This sequence comes from Ruditapes philippinarum, assembly GCF_026571515.1. Classification (NCBI taxonomy): domain Eukaryota; kingdom Metazoa; phylum Mollusca; class Bivalvia; order Venerida; family Veneridae; genus Ruditapes; species Ruditapes philippinarum. Next base: position 20,640 of record NW_026854959.1, read on the forward strand.
TTTAATTACATATTTACTAATTACAATGGTAACGCAAAGACATCGTAAAACACGACCTTGTTAGCGAAATACAATTCTATTGCAAGTAAATGTTTTTAACCTGTCATATACTGGTCTCCTCCACCTTCCATATTTTAGCAGAGAGAGTTTGAGATATAGTGGTCACTTTTATAGCTGTAAGAAATACAAATTTATTAACATGGCAACTGAAGTAAATATTTTAGAAATGCAATCGCCTTTTGCTGTCCTTTCTCATCACAACTCTTTTCCTCAATCCCACAGCCTGTTCCCTACCCATCCTGCTACACTTCCTACCCCACAAAAAAAGGTACCTGGTAATTTCAACAGTCAACGCACCAAACAAAACTTACAAAACTCAATTTATAAGATCTTCTTGCCTTGATGGACCCCAAGTATGCTTAAAAGCAGTCTTGGGATAATTTTACTACCATTTCTTAGATAAGTCTACATTACCTAAATACCAGAGTATATTTATAGCAAGGAAAAATGAATGACTAAAATATGCTTAAAATCTATCAAGTACAGGACATATTAATATTATTAATGAAATAAGAGTGTGATTTCCACCTGTCCATAAATTAAGGTATATTGTAAAAATTTTATAGCTTTCTGAATGTCAAATACATTGTATCGATTTTAAAATTACGATTTTAAAATTACGTGTCTTTCGGCCCCTGCATGTTCTTTTCTCTAAGTAAATTTGAAATAAGCATCAGACATTTGGGTATATACATGTACGTACATTGTGTAAACATATATATGCAATAATTATGTGCATGTTTGCAAAGGCTGTGTGAGATAATTTGCAATAATTGTGTAAATTATTTGCGATAATTGTGTAAATTATTTGTGATAATTGTGTAAATTATTTGCGATAATTGTGTAAATTATTTGCAATAACTGTGTAGATAATTTGCAATAAATGCATAAAATATTTGCAGTAATTGTTGAAGTGTATATTCAATAATTGCGTAAATTATTTTTTGTGTGAATATATTTGTAATTATTGTGTGAATGCATTTACAGTAATTGTGCGAAGGTATTTGCAATAATTTTGTGAATGTATTTGCTATAATTGTGAAAATGTATTTGCAATTTTGAGAATGTATTTGCAATAATTGTGAAAATGTATTTGCAATAATTGTGAAAATGTATTTGCAATACATTGGACTGAGTTTATTTTCAATACTTGTTAGAATATAATTACAATTATTGTGTAAAAATATTTGCATTAATTCGTGTTTTTTGCATATAACAGCTCAGATATTCTGTCTCGGCACCTGACATTTTTTTTACCTCATTGAACATGGGGAATAAGCATGTGGCTGGTAATCTGATAGTCTCTTTGCATGACGGTAAACATTAAAGATTTCCTTTCTCCTGTTTAAATACGGAGTCACCAGTAGCATTGTAATTAAGTGATGTTGAAAATTAAAAAACTGAAACACATTAATGTTTCCTTGCCTCTTGGGTGTATTGACTACTTGTGATGAAAATTTTGATACTGAGTAATTAATAGTGATGTCATACCAAAAATTTTGTAAACATGAAGAAAAAAAAATCATAGTGATATTATAAAAGTAAATATTAAAGGGCTTTTTACATGATGAGACTGAAAATATTTTTTCCAGATAAATGTACCATTTGATGTAGGTTAATACCACTAATCTTTGTGCAAAATTTCAGATCATTCGCACACATCGTTTTTCCTGAATAATTATTCAAATTGTAAAAAATAACCCAAAATGAAAAGCGTTTAAATGCTTTTCACTCAAATCCGGCTAAGAAAAGCATAAAAATATGATTTTGAATTTATTTCAAAGTATATTTCTTATCTATCTTTGCATATATTTCTGTTTAAAAGTTCCCCTGTTCATTTATGTAAGAAATTCAAATGTTATGTTTTTAGGCTTTCAAACCTCAGTGGAGTCCCTTTAACGAGAGAAAATATAATCAAAAGGTTTTATAGAATAAAAAAAAATTCTGAATAAATTGTAATCAAACTTATGGTTCATATAATAAACTTTATTTTCACTCATTCTTTATTTCGGGAATGGGGGCGGCAACGGGGGGGGGAGGGGGGGGTGGGGGGGTGGGGGGGCTATTATTACAATATTAAGTGTAATCAAAATCAATCAATTTTCTTTTCTGAAATGTTAGATATTATTTTTTCAAAACAGTTTGAATAATTTAAAACATTTATGATAATACATAAAAGCAACACTGAATAATACAAATAGTTTAAAATATCATATTCAGCATAGAGTTCAAATAAATATGAAAATAAAACAATAAACATTTTTTGTAGCAATAGAGTCTAAGTTCAGTACATCTCGTCCATTAAAGGGAAAAGAATTGTTTGAAATGTAATTAAAACATTTGAAGACTCGTAGAATTTCTTATTTCCGAAGAAATATTATGCCATATCTTTTATATTATAGATATCTTGTCCTTATTAAGATTCAAGGGATAAAAATTGAAATAATTGCTTCACAGACAATAAAAATGTGTAAATTTTATAATGCAGTAATCTTTTTAAAAAACGGGAACCCGTTACCCCATAACATCTGGGCGTTTGACCTCACGGGTCAAGTTACTGTTAGACAGTCGCAATTATTTTGTCAGAAGTTAAAAACCCGATCCCCTGATTATCGAAATTACCCATCATGCATGCATTGTCCCATCTTGCCGTCGGGTAAAATTAAGCTTGTTTTTAGAACCTGACATTATAGAACTTTGGCGTAAGAAGCAATTTCGTCAAAATTAATGCGAATCCGACAGTGTAAAATCATGACCGTTTTTGTTGTTTTTTCATTATTCCCGAAATTGATGTAAAAGATAAGGTGGCTGAATGAACTTTATGAATTAACAGAAGTGTTATCGTCCCCTTGGCAAAATATTAATGTCTTTATGACAGTTTGCAAATATTAAGTGTTCTATGAAAGGATGTCATTTTATTTGATGGCATGCACATTTGTATGATGTAATGGAATACAAAAATAGTCATTAATTTTCATGCAGAAATTTTGTCCTTGAAATTTCTTTATTTGCTAAGGATTGTCAGAGATTATGTAAGAACAACTTGTTGTTGATTTATTAAAAGAATATTCAGAATTTAAATTCCAGTAAAACATTTATTTTTCCAGAAATGGTTTGATTGTATCACAAACACTAATATACTAAAGTTTGGTCTATTGAAACAACAGCATATATATTAATTGTTCAAGAAATGTGTACAAAATTTGCTGTCCAAAGAACATTTTGCTAATTTTATGCACGCTCGATCCATGGTTGAGGCGAAATTTCTCTGTGACCATTGTATTTGAACGTTACAATGTAATTTTAATGGACTGCCAGAATGTTACCAAAAAGATGTATAAAATCTGCATTAAAACCAAACAAATAAATATAATGTATAATATCAGATATAGCAAATATTATCTAATGGTTGAGTTATATAAAGCTTACTTAAATCACTTTATTGATACACTTTGCAACAATTTTACTGATTTGAACAATGTGTAAATTTTCATAAAAATTAGCACAAATCTTAATGTTTGCCACTTTATGAACAACTAAAATGAGTATAATATATACAAAAAAATGTGTCTGGTGATTATATAACATGTAAATAGTCATCAATACAAATCCAGCCCTGTTAATAGAAAAATCTTTCAGTTAATATAAACTTTGAGTCCTTAAAAAGTAACAGATGTACAAATGGTTACCTGTAATTGGTGCTGTCCCATATATCTTCATTTGTAATAATAATGTGGGCTAATAATTATGGGGTCAGACACATGTCTTGCACATTACCTGGGCGGGTATGAGAATAGTTTTGTTTAAATTTCATTAAATGCAGAGACTAAAGAGAATAATATATGAGTCACTGTTAAAGCTGCAATTACCTCCAAATTAGTGTAGTCAGAATTTTAAAATGTTTAATTTTATAAAAATTTATTGAGCAAATCTTGCCCCTCGGCTTGCTTGCAGACAATTAAAATCTGGCCAGACCAGGATCATCCGGTATGACTGTGCTGTCTAATCATGGTCTGCACTCACAGTTTTGCCTTTTCAGTCAGTGCATAATCATATTTTCAAATTTTCTCTAAAAATGATGAATGGTTTTGTCCAGATTGAAAGATGGACTAATCAATTTAAGATATTTAGAGTTTTAAAGGTTAAATTGATGGCAAAGGAAAGACATTATAATAATAATGTCACCGTGTTCCTTTGAGAAACCTGTAAAGAAAGGTCACTTGTAAATACAGACCACTTATAGATAACCTGTCTTTAGAGGTAATCCTGTAATATTCCATCATGAATCTTAATATCTGTTCAAAATTACGAGATATCTGTTTAAAGGGACTACAATCTTGTCAGCTGAGGTCACTTTCCATCTCTTACTGCTAGTTTACATTGTTTGACTGACTGCACTTTCGTCAAGTCTTTTACAATATCAGCTCATTTCCCTTTAATGCCGCCATGGAAAATAAAAACAAACATGTTTTTTTCTATGAAATGATAATTCACCGCATTGCTGGCAATTTATCATTTTGCTATCTGTGTGAAATCATAATGATATCATTTTTTTACAGCAACAATGCAGCAAAAAAAACAAAAAATGGTCCCAGATTTCAGAGACTTCCTGAGAGTGTCATCAATTATAATGCATGCAAAAATGCAACAATAGCGCGCACTGTTTGAAATGATTGTTTGATTCTCAACATTTTTTTCCCAGCTTTATTCTATATTTTGTCAATTACTGGTGGGTGATATTTTTTTTCAACCATTTGACAACCTGCTATTTCTCCGGAAATGAGAGTGTGCAGAAGTTGAAATCTGATACTGTATCCCGGCCTCATGAGACTGACCACTTTCTCTGGGCACCGCTGGAATAGATCACTTTCATCCGTTTATACATGGCAGGAAATTTATAATATGAATAGGGGACATAACACCCCAGGGTGACAAACAATTGTTAGGAAATTATTTCCGTGCTAGTAGTATGGTAGTTAACACGGAGATGAACGTTTTGGTCAAAATTTACACTTTTATTACTGGACACATGTTTAAGGCGTATTTAATACATGCTTGTGTCAGAATTGGCACTCATCTTTATTGGCTGTCTGCTACTACAACATTTTTTTTTGTATGGAAATTAATATAACTAATTAGCACAAGACAATAAGAAATAAAGTTTTATTTTTCTACCCCACCCCTCACTGTATATAGAGTAATTTTTCATGAAATCTGGTCTTACAATCATTCTCAAATTATTAAAATGATCAGGGGTAAGTGATATGAGTTAATATGATTTTTTTTAGATGTACAGCTATTTGATATGTTTAAATATCTGTTAGAGAAAATTGTAATGCTTTTTTTTCTGTAAAATCTGTTAAAACATTCCCCATGTTAAGATATGTAAGAGAAAATCGTAAATTCTATTTGTCTACTCTTTTCGTATAATGTCTGGAAACTATCTTTAATTTAATATGTTAAAAGTCTTTTAAAGACTTTAAGAGTTGACTTGTGATTCAGTGACCCGATGATTGGCTCCTTAAGCATTGTTTTTGGTCTATGATTTTGCTTGCTTTAGCTGTTAAAATAGGTCTACAATTTCCCTAATGTCAGTTTATAGGCGGCTAGTCTAAATGATATGTGTCGTTGGCACCAGAATGACTAAAGCGGAGCAGAGCAATATTTTGTAAACACACATAAAAAACGCAACAGGAGGGTATATTCCATACTGTTGTTTTATAAACCTGTCAGATTAAATAGATAAAGGTCAAAGTCAATTAACATGTATACGTCTTTATATGTTTATTGATTGTTCCGACAGTACTGTAAAATACGAGGTAACATTTTACATTGGTGCAAACTGCAGTATGTTGAATAATACATGCAAGGGAACAATTTTGTTCGGTCCAATTGACGTAATTCCGTGTGATGCTTTGAAACCCCTTTGCAATTTCCTTGTAATATGAGAAGTTTCCACATTGCTTTAAATTGGAGCAGTGTTGTAATTTAATTTCTCAGGGGTGGAATTTGTTTCATTGGTCCGCTGCCGTGACAGTGACGGTAACCAATGAGAATGCCCGGTAACCTCGCTCTTAAAATCCATGTCATATATCATTGTTTTGTGTAATCAATGTTAATTAACAATGTATTACAGTACGGGTTTTTTCCTTCTGGAACTCAATTGCTTAGAATCATATGGTTCAAACGATGGCAAATAGCGCCAGAAATGTTGATGGAACATTTCATCTGTTTTCCCGCCTGGGGCGATAAAAGTTTGAAATAGAAATTACAGTTCTTCATAATAGCCAATAGAAAGTTGGATTTAGCACATGATATATCTTTCTGCAGTAGCTATCTTTGTTGCAGACGCAAAATTAGCAAAACTTGTCAGAATGAATGTATGCGGGTTTTGCATGTTTTTAAGTGCAGACGACAAAGTTAAGTGCATATTATGTCGGATAAGTCTCTCTAAAGAACCATTTTCGTTGTGAATATTTTCAGATTGCCTGGCATGAGATTTCATTTTAGTTTGCTTAATATGATTTTAACTTCAATGTTTATGCGGGTAGCATGAATTTAGACAATTCTAACAAGAATTTATTATGACAAGTATTCAGAAGATTTGGTTTATGACATTCATTTTTGCTTTCGTTAGGGAATGCATTCAGTACCCTCATAATTCCGGTCTATTTCTCCTTCTAGTTAAACTGTTAATTTTACCCCCTCATACAATAATTTTCATGTGTGAGGTTGTAAATCAAGTATTTATTTTTTCTTACATCGAACCCCATTTTAACGAACAAAATGTTTTTGCAAGGAACAGTACTTTTTCATAGAATCATCCTTAAATTGTTTCATTTGCAACGTAGATTATGAAATTCAAAGCAGGCCAGATTCATTTCGAAAGGTATGATCATTAAGTAAGAAAATCTCCTGACTGAAAATGTCATTAGTTAACTAATATTCATATTCTAGGGACAGGCAAATTTATATCGTTATATATATCTGAGAGGCAACCTCGAATTTGAAAACAAAAGTCGGGACCTCGGCAACAGCATCATTTTAAGAGGTTATATTGTTATAAGTAATATCTTTATAAGTGGATTTTTAGATTTATGCAACTACCATATAAGATTTATTTATTGTGATAATAAATTATTGCAAAACTGAAGAAAATCTAGTAACTGCTAGATGGGCATTTTAAATGTAATATCTTAATTATTAACCAGTTATCATTGAATTAAAAATGAAGAAAGAATGCGGCATGAGGCTTGAACGTTTTCAGACAATGCCCATAGTTTCGCCTCATCAAAATCTCGTTCATTATAGTTTCCAATCAATTTGGACAACGTTTCATTACATTACGAGTAACTGCTTACAATAGAAAAATGTCAGTAGGGTTCACATTTTTAATTTGTGGTAGTTTCCCTCAGTTGGGTTAATTTTAGAGCAATGTTAATGTGGGCCTCCCAATGTTTAAATGTTTAATCAGACTCGTACTGCATAAATGTACTGATAGATTTGTGTTCACGGCCATTTCATTTTGATAATTTGATTTGCATTCTCAGTAAGGGGTTGACATCTGTATCATCTAAATGCTTTTTTTTCTGATTCTTTATTTGGTAATTATTTTTGTGAAACAGTTATTTCTGTGAGACGATTTATAAATACAGGGAGTTCATCCGTGAAAATTATGATTTGATTGGCTGGCTTCTAGCTTAATATTACAGAGCACAGGAAATGTATGTGAAAAGAAATACATGTATACATATTTTCATTTTAGGTAGCAGACCCTCCAATAGTTTCGCAGCTCCAGATTAGTGAACAAATTCCTTGGGAAAAAAATAATTTATGAAATTCAGACACTTTTAACTTGACTATTTGTAGAATAGGGAGGTCTGTTTTACTCAACCAGGCGTTGCGAGAATACTATCACACTTTGGTTAAGTTTTTGCGTGCAACTTATTATCTCATAAACTAATAAAGGGAATGTGTGAAAATTTTACACACTTCTTTGAGAGCATAATAGAGGGTCACATCCAAAGATCATAACTCTAACATTGATTATGACAGAGTTATGGCCCATTTAGAATTTAGAAAATTCTGCATTATCCAGGCTCTTGTTTTATAATCAAGTACTGAGAATAGAGGAGCAAGCTATCCTACTGACAGATCTTGTTTAAATAAATGATGCATTCTAAATAGGTATGAGTCTCAAAGCAATTGGTGCTTTAAAGAAAATGTCTGTAAGTTCTAATCTTTTCCATGAATTTATGCTATCTTTTAAAAAACAATTTCCATGGACTCATCAGCATGATTTTCTGCCTCCCATGATGCATCGTAACCATCTCCCAAGCTCGTCTACATCTTCTAAACTTGTATAATGAATAGACAAATGTTGAGGAAAACTGCTTAACAAGAGAACATTATGAAAAATTAATATACCATTTAAACAAGCAATTTGTGATGCATAGCGTTAAATATGATGGAATGCGTTCACGCTAAATATAACACGTTATTTTGTGTTCTTTTAAAATTCGGTCCACATCTGTCATCTCTGCAGCGTTACTAAGTAAAGAATCTTTGACTGTAATTTTCAGCACTTGATTAAAGTCCCATGAGTTATGACAATATAGTTTATTATTATTCCTCTACATAACCAGTTCAAAGGAGAAGAGTAATTATTTGAATCAATGTTTAACCTACAAAAGTGGAGAGTTTGTCACTTTTCCCTCCCTTTTCTAAACAAAGGGTAGTTTGCCTGTCTTTATACCATTAGCATTATACAGATGCAAGTCGCGGAATTCCGTTGGGCAGCTTCCTAATGGCAATTCTAAAATTGATAGGAATTCACCGTCCGACGGCCACTTGAACGTGGCAGGAAATTGCTGGTAGTTTAGAAAGGCCGTCATAAAAACAATGCCAATCAAAAGCGTTTCCAGTGACAACTGGTTTAATGAAGTGTAACTGATAGAGTACAGCTTCGACTACGGAACACGGAATGTATTTTATAAACATGCCCCATAAAATAGCTATTCCTTCTTTAATAATTCTAAGTGCTCGGTCCTTTGCGACATAAAAAGGTCTTGAAGTTCTTTGTCCCACTTGTTATTATGCAAATAAAGATTTTCACAAGCTTCAGTGACACCAATATCTTGATCTGAATTTTCTCAAGATGCGAATAAATTCTTTCGAAAGAATTTATTGTAGTAAAAAAAAGCCAAGATCCTGTAAGGGGATGTGATGAAATTCGGTTTCCATTGTTGCTAGGGACGATGTTGTGTCGTACAAGTGTCATTACTGTTATAAAATCGCCATTAAATCATCGGTCACACTTTGTGACTATAAAAATTTAGACAAAATGACATGAGATGAGATAATTCTATTTTAAGATTTTTTATTTCTATATCGTAATCAATATTCCAAAGATGTAAAACAAATGTAATAATACTTGTTCCTAAAGACTATAACTAATCTGATCAAAGAGCAAAATATTATAAAGCAGCATGCCTCCAGATTCAAGGTAATTTTCATGAAAATTTTGAATTGTATTAAATTTTGTAAAAGTAAATTATTGTAAAGTGAACGAAGCAAAAAAATTTACACATTGCAAACAGCACTTAAATTCACAATAATTACCAAAAAGAGGTTGAAATATGCAAAAATAGCACTTACTACATTGCTTATATAATCCAAAGCAAAGTAAAATATCTTTATTCTTTTGATGATGATTCAAAGACTTGGTTAAAAAATCATATTGAAACCATTTTATGTGATATTATATCCCTCCTATCTAAAAACAATAATAGTAAAAAAATGTTTGCTTTAGAGACAGAAATAATATTTGCTTTAGAGACATTAATATTATTTGCTTTTAAAACAGAGATAAAGAAAAGCAAAAATATTTGCTCTAGAAACAGAAATAATATTTGATCAAAAGACATAAATAAATATTTGTATTTGAGACAGAGATGATACTTGTTTTAGAGACTTAAGTAATATTTGGTTTAGAGACTAAAATGATAAAATGTATTATAGTTTTGAGACAGAAAATTTTATGATATTGGCTTTTTAGACAGAAATAATTTTTGCTTTATAAATTATAATAATATTATTTTGCTTAATTTCCTAAGATGATATTTGCTTTAGAGACTGAAAAAATATTTGTTTTTGAGACTGAAATAATATTTTCTATGTTCTTCCCCCCTCCCCCAGTGTTAGCAATCTTTATAAAATGATGTTTAAAGCAACACCAAATTTATTCTGGTGTGAAATTTATTTTCTTTTTTATTTTAATGTCTTGTTTTCTTTCTGAAGAAAAAATTTAAAGATTTTAAAACAAAAGTTGTATTTTTAGATTATCTTCAAGAATGAAACAAAACAATGCAGATAAAAAGTCCAATAGCAAGTTGTCTCAAATGGGAATAAAAAATAATGTTCTAAAAGTCGTTTTAAATTTCTGAAAAAAAAGTCATACAAATAACAAGGTAAAAAAGAGGGAATTCTTTATAAACTTTATAAGCATTTTGAATGTTTCTTTTTGGTTAAAAAAGAATAGGGCTGCAACAGCCATATTGTAGTTATCGTAAGTATAATGTACCGGTAAATACATTTTATAAAAAACATTTAAGACAAAGTTTACAGCATAAAAGTCAATTCCACTACAATGAAGCGTCATAAGAAATGAATAACAGTATTGCAATACAAATGTAATTAAAGCTACATGTACAAATTTCCTGCCCCTTTGCTCAGTTAGGGAGAGCATCATATTTGTATTCAAGGGTAGATTTTTTGGTCCTTGAAGGATGTTAAATTTCTCTGTGACAATTGATCTTGGGCAAAGAGTTTTATGGCCATTTATCTGTCACTGTTGTTTCAGAAATCATGACTTTGGGATAAGTAGTATGTGACTTGTAGTTAGTTATCCAGGGATGTCGGTTAGGTGGATCGGCTGATGTACAACCAAAATTATCTTAAAATCAGCGTAATAACTACTAACAAACAAATTTATGGGATAAAACTTATATCTTATAATTTGTTAATTTCATGTATAGACAATAAAAATAACTACATACATACAAAACTAGTTCTAGTAACATAAGTTTCATACATTTATAGTTAAAGTTAAGCGGACATGTAAAAAACTAATGCTAAATGTTATTTATTTTTTTAGTACCATAACATTATCCCTTGCAGCTGTATTCACTAATATTAAAGTTATTTACAGCTATCATCTCATTGAATCAGAACCAATCTCAAATTATCTGTGTGACCACAGGGTAAATCTCAGGTCCATAAACTACCAAACAACAAATTGAGATAATGAAAACGACAAAGAAATCATTTTAAAGGAAGTTGTAATTGGCTTTACTGGGGCTATGAATTCATAATGAACCGGTACACTCTGTCATTATGTCAATTAAATCCATCCTTCTATTTTGGCTTAAGTTTTTTTTTGTCCTACAAAGTGATTTTATTGTGCTTCATTGTTTTTGTTAAGGATTTGATTTTCTTTTAAAGAAAATTGAGAAGAAACAGGAAATTTCCATGCAAATTTGTCATTATAGTTCTTAATGTTATTTAAGAAACGTCATTTTATTTTTACCATTTGACTTTGATCCTGTGAATGATAAAAGCAGAGGAAACAGATCTTCTTCTGTACATTTTAATCAAATGAAAGTTGTAAAATCATAATTTTTTAAGAAAATCTTTACAGCCCAATATAAGAGGCTATGACATTTAATGTGATCAAGTATATTTCTTGTTTTTCATGGCGGCATGGCCAAGTGGTTATCATGTCGAACCATGGATTTAAGGATTGCTGTCTGCATGGGTTCAAACCCCATCAAGGGCGAGCCATTGTTTCCCTGAGCAAGAAACTTTACACTCATTGCTCAGTACTGTTTAGTTACAGGAACGGATTCGAGAATGTTTCTATAAGGTTTAAGCTTCCTACAAAATTGAATTTTATTTCTGTTTAACCCTAAGCTTGGTTGCAGCAGCAAAGTCTAACCATGCACCCAGTGCAGAATAAATACCATGGTCTTGCACTATTCGCTATTCAGTCAGTACTGGATTTCCATAGTTTTGTCCAGATCAAAAGATGGACAAGTCCATTTAAGATATCTAGCTGAGAAAGCCTTAGGGTTACTGACAGTAAAGATCAAAATAGTGATCACCCCTGAAACTTTGGCCATTTCATTCTGCCTTAAGAGAAAAAAAATAGTATTGAATATTTAATCATGCTTTAGTAATAACTGTCCCCTAAGAATTTCAAGAACAAGCAGTAAATGGAGAATTAATAGCCTTAGTCTTTTTGTTCTACTAATTGACCACTTTAAATGATAACAGGTCCTGGTTTTATAAATGGTGTAACATGGGACACAGATGTTTGACCATCTCCTGGACATATTAATCTCAAATCTGCATCTTATTTAAGTCCAGTTTGATCTTAGCCAAAAAAATTAGTCATGCTTTTTTCATCAGTAACTAGATTATTCCACTTAAGAACATATTCTATGATTAAGTTTTTGATTGCCTGCTTGTTTTGTTTATTTCCAGGGAATTAAGTTAGATGCAAAAGACATTGAACAGAGATTGGACAGATACTGAGCTATTTTTTAAGGCATACCATGAATATCTCCACTACCAAGGAATACACCAGGGGTCAGTTTTATGCTCTTTATTGTTTGTGTAATTTATGTGTTTTGGGACAATAACTTAAATTTGTGATAGTAGCTACAGATTACAGTGGAAACTTAACCCAGCCCTGTATTGCTGTTTCACTTACATAATGTGCAGTATAAGTATTGATATAATACCCCCATCAAGTCACATTTTACTGACTTATCTCTGTCATAGATTTACTATCCCCTCATTTCAAACTTAGAGCTGTCTCCTTGTTCTTGTTTTAGAACTATCCCCTCATGCTGTCTTATAACTATACCTTCATCACAGTGTTTGAATTGTCCCCTTTTTCCATTTGAGAACATCTTCTTCCAGTCTTAAATATTTGCCCTCATTCTAGTTTCAAAACCATCTTTTAATTCATGTGTATGAACTAACCCCCTATCTTAGTCTTTGAATATTCCCCACTCAAGTATTAAGACTACATCATCAGTCATAGAACATTTCCCTTCACCAACTCTCCCCTAGTCATGACAGTCTTAGGAATATCCCCTTATGTTGAGCACCATACCGTGAAGAAAGAATCAGTTTGTTCAGTCAGGGAGTTGAACCCATGAGGCATATATTTTCAGAGTTACCTCCCTTACCACCTGAATATGAAGATGATAATCATTAAAGGGTTTCCTACAGTCATGCTACCATGATAATGTGATTTAACCATTTTTAAAAGATCGTACATGCTGCATTTTCATAGGAGGTCCTTTTTGTATGTTATAAAGAAGTACAAAACATCAAAAAAATTAAAAATACATTCATCCATCTGTACTCAGATTAGAACTGCATGGTATGAAATTAAGAATGGAAACTGTAAGCTGTTTTGTTTGTTAATTTGTAAGAAACATTAATTATAAGTCAGGGCACACAATGTGAGATTAAAGACTTATAAACTTTTTGCAACAAATGTTTGATGTGATGGACATTAAAATTTAATCTGTTGAAGAACGCTTCAAGAAAAGTGTCACTTTTTGTCCTTACTTTGTAATGATCCATTTGTGCAAGATTGCACGAGTTATTTTATCATGCGATTATTTGTCACCAAATTACACGGCATGCTGATTCACTCTATGGCTTGTAACTTGAAATAACCGGTTATTATTTTCATTTAAACACTGTATCGGTAGCCCATTTTTCGAAAGCATTACCAACTAGTGGGACTCTTTTTATGGAAAATAAAGCGCTAAAATTTGACTATCGGTGAGCAAATATTTCCTTGCAAATATCTTCGCAATTGAATTTTTCACTCAGAGCATCAGTGAGACACATTAAAAAGGGTCGTTATGTGTATCAAAGATGAAATAATGTTGCAATTACTCGTCTATGGTTTCTTTTTAATGTTTCATTTGAAATGATAATCAGTTTTTTTGTGCGTCTGCTGATGCAATCGCGAGTAAATTACCCATTTCTTTTGTGTTAGAAGTGAACATTAAGAAAATGAGATTTTATGAAAAATTGATATGATTTTCAACTGAATATGACGAAAATGTACAAGCCAAATGTGTTGATATAATAATTATATTTATGTGTATTAAGTTATAGGAGTTTGAGATAAATATTTTTAAACCAGACAAGCAGTAGATTTTTGACACTGCTCTGGTAGATTTTTGTCGTTTTTGGGAGTGATCTGGGTGTATATTGATTGATAATAACCCAATCAGCTAATGTTAACCTAATATGGACGTACCGTCCTTCTTTGAAAAAATTCATGAGACAAAAAAAACAGCTTCAGCAAATTATTTTTAATAAATACCATCCGATTATTAAGGTAGTTAAATGATGTTAGCTATTCCTGTTTAACTATCCAGGAGAAGTGAGATTTCCTGTGTTTGAAAAATAACTTTTGTAACTTTTATTGATAAGCACTAAAACATTTTGAATGTATGGGAAAAGCTTGCAATTTGCCTGAAATTTAGAAACAGGGGTACTAAAGTTAAGTTTAATAACTCTTGTGTACATTTTCTTTTATCCCTATGTTAAGAAATCTTGTTTGGTTTGTCTTGTAGGTGAATAGACTTTTGGTGACATTACACAAGATGACAATTTCCACATAACATATCTCAATTGTAAATTTTCAAAATCATGCCCCTTTTGATCTTTTTGATATTAAAATTTTAATGATATTTGATGTGATATTGACAGCTTCATAACTTTTTGATCACATTTAAATTTTGCAAGATTTACATTACATAACATACGGTCATGACTTTATCAATAGTAATCTGCAGTTTGAAAACAATACCATTATAAATCATTAATAATGTGTTTTATTCCATTTCATCTCAGAAGATGCAGCAAAATGGCTTTCCCCTGTCAGCATAAAACAAAGATAAAAGATGTCTAAAGATCAAAGAAAAACATCAAAGGGTCCACCCCTAATTAGGTAATCAATTTAAAGGAGATTGTATACACTTTAATTGCATCACTAATCAATATGAATGTTGACATTAAAATTCATAAAATGATCCAGTGTATTTGTTTTAGTGTAAGCTAATATTTGCCTATAGGTTGTGAGTGAAAGTTATCAATAATTTTATACTTATTAATTACAGGGTATTTTGTTATCAGCCGATAGATGGATAAATAGTTCATAAAAAGACGCTCTGTCAGTTTTCACATGACTGCTTAAATGTCATAGGCAAGCTGTATCCAAGGTTTATGATAAACATAATCTATTTCAAAAATATCTGGATCTTGATAATATGTATCATAATTTTTTTGAAACTAGACTGGTCCCAAGATTTATATTTGGCTTCATCTGAATCCAAAGAAACATTGTATTGAATACCAGTCTTGATTTAAGAATTTTAAATTCTAAATTCTATACCAGTCTGGATTTGATAATGTAAATGTTTGAAAACTAGTATGAATTTGGATCTGGTATTCTCCTTTTTGTTGAAACCATTATTAGGTAATGTAAAATATGATTATTGTCATACTGAAAACCAGTCTGTGTCGATATCCAGTCTGAATTGAAATACAAATAGAAAACCAGCCTGTATCTGGATCCTGGAAAACTGACTGGTCAGTGCAAAAGGTAGAGTACTGTAGGACTGAGTGGCGTCCATGGCTGAGTGGATAAAGTTGTCAAACCACCTGTCACTGTTGTAGGTTCGAGCTGTGAGAGAAGCCATATGTGTGTGAATCTGGCAAACTGGGTTTGATTTTGTATGGTGCAGGTCACTTTTGGTTTGATTGATCATGAAATAATTTCTAAAGTCAATCACACTGTATCTCTGCTCTGGCATGTTCAGAAGTTATTAGTTCCTTGTGAAAATGAAGGCAACTAGTACTGGTTAACTGCTGAACAGCCTGCCCAGGAACGATGCAGTGGCTGAACTGTGCTCTGATGAATTCGTGATGTCTTACTGTC
Source organism: Ruditapes philippinarum (assembly GCF_026571515.1). NCBI lineage: Eukaryota > Metazoa > Mollusca > Bivalvia > Venerida > Veneridae > Ruditapes > Ruditapes philippinarum. The sequence continues at coordinate 36,736 of NW_026854959.1, forward strand.
ATGATCTTGAGGGTAAACTACCAACTACCAACAGCCCCACCATATCTTGATCCTGGATAATTTGGTTAGGTTGAAATCAATTCATCAGTATTTTAATATATTGTTTTCTTCCTTGACCATAAGGGGGCAATTTTAATTTCACCAAAAAAAAAGAAAAAGAAGTCAGTTTTGACAACTCTTTTTTTTTTCAGATTTTTTTTTTTTCTGAATATTATATTAATCAAGGAAAAAAACAGCATACTTTATTTAAGTTAGGCTGTACCGTTTATTTATATCCAGTGTATGTCCTAGATAAAATAAAGATCTATAGTAATGGGATGTAAATTGTTGACCATTACAAGATGGTCAGTTGTTGGTCAACTAATTTGTCATATTTCACGCAGGTTGACAGTTCATAAGGTGATATAGATGCTGAAATTGCCAACAATATAAACAAGTGTTTAATAGCCTTCTCATGTTTGTGTTGGTAATTTTATACTCTTGTTCTGATAAAACATGTTTATTTATTTTGGATTTTATATATTACTGGATTGAAGTAGGGAAATATTTTGTTATTTAATTGGATATTAATATTTTATTGGATTGGATATTAATATTTTATTGGGTAAGTATTATTCTGAAAATGATTAATTTAAGTTTGCGATGTTTGTTTTGGAATTTATTAGATTTCTCAGAATTGAAAAAAAGAGGTCATTGGTATTGAGGAGGTTACATTTAGATTAATTAATGTTAAAATTTATTTTATATTGGTGAATTATACAATTTTATTGTTTTGTTTTTTTTGCATTATTTCTACTTGTGCACAGTTAAAGTACATATAACCAGTGTTAGTTGCCTTCATGTTAGCATGGATCTAATAACTTCTGTCCATGCCAGGGCAGAGGTACAATGCAAATGATTGAGATCAGTCACAACCACGTGACCAGAACCATCAGGGTTGTCCAATTTACAAACCAAAGTCCTACCTATTCAGCTAAGTTACCAGATGGAAATGAACTAACATTCTTTAAGTTGGTATGTAATAATATACACCTATTTCTTGCTGGTTGTTTGGAAATGACGTTGAGGATCATATTGCAAACAAGGGTTTATATATGGTCATATAACCTTAACAAATTTATATCACAGCAAACTTCCTTTTTTATAGAAAAAAAGTGAGATTTCTTCATATATTGACAGCACCTGTTTATATAAAACTAAATAAACATCACAATAATTATTGTCCAATGAAAAGCAATGTTACAAACCTGCAGTAGTATAATAAGAACTTTAAACTACCAGCATCTTTAGGCTACTGCAATTATTATGGAGCCATGCTGGCCTTTTGACCAAAATCAATATTGTTGGAATATTTTATTTTAGCTTTCTTATATCGGTTTAAACATATTTATTGATATATATATACATTTTGCATGGTGAACAATATTTACACAATACATTTTAGGGATTGAGCAGAAAGATATGAAAGCTTAAGAGTGTACTCTTTTTCTTAATTTGAAATTCCTCTTATTAACAGTGGACAATCCATAATTCAAAACAAAGACATGGCCTTTATAGGAATTTAGTAAGTAAAAGGTTAATGTAAAAGTGTCAGGTGCACCTTAAAACTAAAACTTTTAAGACAAATTTTCACTGACATATTTTTTCTCAGAAGGGTATGGTAGCTGTCAAAAGGGTGTTCTAATTAATAGCTAATTGTCATAGTATGACAATATTAATTATTAAGACAATCTAGTATAACTGTATAACTGCACTGTATTATTAGGCTGTGGGTTGTCACATCAAAGTGACCATGTACCGGTCAGATATGTCATTCTGGACACTAACTTCACACCAAAGGTGTCTGCCTTAACATTCCTCAAAGCAAGCCTGTCTTAGATCATATAAATATTACATGTCCGGCCAGGCAATAAAAGGTGATATTGTCCCCTTTGTTGTATATTAAAAAATTTTCTTTGTCTTCTCTCTTTAATTATAGTTTGGCATTTGCTTACCCCTTTCTCTTCTCTCTTAATTATAGTTTGGCATTTAAATTTTTTTTTACCCCACTCTAGGTGGAGCATTTAGATAAGCCCCCGTCCATCCATCTGTGTATGCTTTTGTCCGTCTGTTCCAAAATGTTGTGTCATGTGTCGCTCTAAAAGTACTTGAGCTAGAGTCAACAAACTTTCCAAGAATGTTGATCAGCATGTGAAGTTGTGCACCTTGGCTTTTGCATGTGGATAAATTCAGTTTTGTTAGAGTGATTGCCCTTGACTTAGTAAAAATTAGCATTTTTCAGATTGTGTCTTGAATAGCCCAAAAGTATTTGACCTGGAGTCATGAAACTTTTCAGAAATGTTGGTCAGCATGTGTAGTTGTGAATTATTATACAGAATTTATCAGTTCCTTATCAGTGCAGGCAACCAGTACTAGTTAACAGCTCAGCCTGCCCAGGAACGATGCCGTGGCTGAACTGTGCTCTGATGAATTCAAAGTGGCATACATAACATTACATTACAACATCGAGAAGGTCGATGGTTCTACTCTGATGCCAACTTGTGCCTGAAATAATTTTAAAGTAACACGTTAGGTCTTCCACCACCAGTAAAGCTGGATTGTAGCTATAGGTATCTGGACCTTTTTCGTGTTTTGATTCGACCTGAATCGAAATTAATTGAAAATTTCTGAAAAGTTCATCTCATGGTGAATTCTATAGTGTATATTTAAAAAATTTTCAGACTTGGCAAAAAGATTTATCAACACTTGTAGGATAGTACTTATGAAGACTAATTCGGTTTTCGTGTCTAGTTCCCTAAAATTGAATTACCGAAACTGAGGAGACGCCACGTAATGAAAATATATACAATGAATCACTTGGTAATATGTTGTTATTAAAGGAAAATTGTATTAAATATATTTTATGACTACATATTGAAACAAGAGTAGTAAAAATGTCTTTTTAGCATAGTTAGGATGTTGATAAGTGATTTTTTATTGCTCTGTGGCGCGTACGAAATTTGATCATATCGGTACCTTAATATGCATTTTATGACGGCTCATAATGGTATAGAAAACCACAAATTAATAACATGAAGTCTTATTGTCAGGGTTTATGTGAGAATAAAAAACCCATCCTTTGAAACATCATTATTATCTGAAATGCAAAAAAAGAATACTCGTCAGAAAATAAGAGGCTTGTTGGTTTGAGATTTTGAACTTTTGGGCTATATAATTTGGGAATATTGGGCTGTGCCACAGCCATGTTGCCTTTATGTGATCAGTGCACTTTGACAAGATTCAATACTGTTAGAAGCCCAGTTGTCACATCTTGATAATGAAATACCTTAATAAACAACAAATTATTAAAAAATGGAAGTATTCAGGGCAGGTCCATCGTATGACAGTCATAAGTTGTAGATAAAAATGTTAAAATGTTAATTGTAGTCCTATTTTAAGATTGTCTAAATTTTACTGAAGCAAATATGATAAAGAGAAGCTTAAAAGTTGTAAAATATAAAACATGTAATTATTTTCGGAGAAGACATTAAGTTGTCATTTAACAATATGATAAGAATTTTCCTTTTTCTAATAAAATATTCTAAAAAAATCAATTTGTCACTTAAATGTAAGAATTTTACCAAAAACAGGAAACATACACATTTAATACGCGCCTTTAGTGTAACACTAGCATTTAGCGCACTCTTACGCTATGATTGTATAATGCGATGATGTCACGTCCAAAATATATCAATGAGCGTGCCATACCATTTTTATGGAGTCGCAAAAGCCAAATTGGTACAATATGTGATAAAAGAAGTTAACCTATCACAACACTTAGGTGACAATATGAACTAAAAAGAAAAGAAAAATGTTATTAACGAGAACAGTTAGCAAGAAGCAAAAGAAAGGTGTTGTAAGAAAATAACTGGAGAAAAGGGTTATAATGAGGTTAAAGATACGCAAATCAAAAAAAATAATAAATAAACAAATTATTCAATCTATGAGAGAGAAGCTTTAACTAAAATGATGAACGAGGATTCGTTTTTAGTAGATTTTAATCTTGAAAATCAAACGACTCTATTTAACAAGGTAAATGACTAAGTTTTTGGGGTAGATTGGCAGATATTTAATCATCGTGATTCATAATGAATTCATTTCACTGTGGAAATTGAATTAATTATCATATTTCTTCATACCATACGAGCACAGAATGTGTTACTTTGAATTTTGTATTTGGTTACAAATTGAAAATTTTTATCTCGTTTTTTCCATTACTAGTATTTGATGTTTTGAGTCTATAATATTTTATAGCTACTGTATATGGCAAGTAAATTTGTATAATGTTTGTATGAAAGAACTGCTGACATGCCTTTGTGATGCAGCGTGGTCCTCCCATACATGTATTGCTGGATGTGTTGACATGACAGTGCTGGTTTGAATTCAAATCCCAAATTATCCTCTCCATTTATTAATAGCACTTCATTTTTTAGCTGCAAAAAATATATACACCACCAGTGATTTTCAAAGAAAGTAGAATGATATATAAAAGTGTCAGTGAAGTTTATAACAACATAATGCTAGTGAAATATCAATTTAGATATGTAGCAAAAGTTATAGTGAAATTTCCAGTACTTTGAGAATTTGAACTGAGGGTCAAGGTAATTTTGGGTCAAGGTTATATCTCTTTATATCAGACAAATTGTCTTGTTTAACCCTTATTCTGCTTCAACCCAAGTGACCAGTGCAGACAAAGATCAGACGGCAAATCTGTGCAGTCATGCATGTGGCAAATGCTCATTGAAATTCAAGACGATAAAAAATCCAGTTTTGAGCCCCCAAATTCTACTGGTAATCCAGTTTTAGGCCATTTTTGTCACATGTATATGTGCCATTTGATCTAATGGTCTGCACTATTTGGTATTCAATCTGTTCTTATTTTGTAAATTTCCCTAAAAAATGATGAAATGGAAGATGGACAAGTCCCTTTAAGTAATTCAGTGTTGTTAGAGTAAAAACACAATTTTCTGGACATGTTTTGCATAAAGGGAATTATCTGAATAATTCAGAGAATTATTGACATGTATAGAATGATACTGATATTTTCAAGTATCGTATTATCCTTATTAAATATTGAAATAAAACTGCTCTGTCTGCTGCACTACATCAGTCCTAATTATTCATGCATAGACACCCAGTATTGTCACGATCTAATTACATAATACACTTTAACCAATTGATACTTTAACATACTAGTTTATCATATATTGCCATGGTATAACATCAATGTCACAAAACTATCAAAATTAAAATTCCGATAATTATTAGATGTCATTCAAACAAAGACTCGTTAAAATAATATAGATGCATTATAAATAATTATATTATATAAATTATATCAATTTAAAATTCCAATTATAATTATTATATATCATTCAAACTAAGAGTAGTAAAAAATAATATACTTTATATATGCACGTATATATAATTATTTTCATTACAAAAGTGCTGTTTTGAGCCAGTTTGCAATATCAAACGCTTATAGATGATTAATTGATTTTTTCAGTGAATTCGATATATGACATTACTGCATGTTTCCGGTCTGTTGAACTCCGGCTTATGTCTCTGGTACTGTGTTTATGTCTGTAGTAGGCAGGTTTGGTAGCGCAGGTCGCGGGGTGATTTGGAGCAATATGATATGGTAATAATTATATCAGTTCATTAAAGATGTAATATGAGCATTTACTGTCTGGTATGACATGAGTTAATGCTGACAATTGTGTCAAATTAGCCAGATATTTGACACATCATTGTGTTTTGTTTATGCCCCCGCCATGTAATGGCCGGGGCATATAGTGTTACCCTGTTCCGTCCTTCTGTCATTCCGTCATTCCGTCCTTCCGTCATTCTGTCATTCCGTCATCATCAGTTTCCGTTCATTATCTTAGTAACGGTTGCACATATTCAACTCAAATTTGACATATGGATATGTCATTAGAAAATACAGGTCAAGTTCGAATTTGGTCATGGTTCGATGATTTTTGGCAGAGTTATGCCCCTTTTACTTTGAAAATAATATGAAATTTTGAGTTTCCGTTCATTATCTCCACAACGGTACAACACATTCAACTCAAATTTGACATATGGATATGTCATTAAAAAATACAGGTCAAGTTCCAATTTTGTCATGGTTCGATGATTTTTGGCAGAGTTATGCTCCTTTTACTTTGAAAATAATATGAAATTTTTAGTTTCTGTTTATTATCTCCCCAACAGTACAACACATTCAACTCAAATTTGACATATGGATATGTTTTTGGAATGCCCAGGCCCAGTTCGAATTTGTTCATTGTTCAATGATTTTTGGCAGAGTAATGCCCCTTTCACTTTGAAATTAATATGAAATTTACAGTTTCTGTTCATTATCTACCCAGCAGTGTTACATATTCAACTCAAATTTGACATATGGATATGTCAAAGGAATGGGCAGGTCAAGTTGGAATTTGGTCATGGTTCGATGATTTTTTTGGCAGAGTTATGTCCCTTTCACTTTGAAAATAATATAGATACAGCAGTTTAAGTTTGAATTTGGTCGTGGTTCAATGATTTTGGACAAACTTATCTTTCTTGAATATTGGAAAATTTTTGAACTTTCAGTTTCAGCACTCATACTTTTGTGGAAATGTATGTAGCCATTATTTTGGCTACAAATATGAAATATGCTATTTTCAAAAGGTTAAGACTGAATAATTTCAGTGCCTTGAACATTGTATGGAAATGGTTTGTGTTAACATTGAAAAGTTTTAAGGGCTTTGAACTTTAAATGAAAACAATAATTTGTGCAAACAAATTTGGAACTAAATATTATAACATCTGAAATTTTGGCTGCATGCGGGGGCATCCGTGGCATGATGACACATTTCTAGTTTATACAGAATTAAAGGGTTTTTTTCTGACAATAGGTAAAGAATTTTTTTATATATAAATGTCAGATATTATGAATTTCCTCTAGTGGTGATCAGACTTATAATTTTGGAAGTAGTGTGAAATGTGTTTGGTTTATTCACTCCAATTTTAGAGTTTATGCCAAACAGGATACCATATAAAATAACATTGAAGTTTTCAGTATTAAAGATTTCTTGAATGCATCCTTATGTAAATTCATGGTATTATTTTAAATTTGGGTTTTACGTGGCACCAATTCAGTAAAGGGTCATAATTATGGCAACTTTCTTGCTTGACTGAAAGAGGAAGACCTCAGGTGCCCATCTCTGCATTATTTCAGGTACGAACTGGCCGCCAAGTGGAACCACCGTCTTTCCAAACTTTATTTTTCAACCAATTTAAGTTTTGAAATCTGCCAAAGCTGGTTCTAGTGGGCTCCTAAGAAGCATGGACCCCACTTATAGACAGTTGCCACAATTTTTCAGAAAATACAGTCTCGTCCCATGTTTATACACAAATTAGACCATACATGTAGTAGAAAATATGTAATAATATTTATAATATTTGATCTAATTATAGTACATTGTGTATTTCAATAAGAAATAACTGAAGTAGAAAGATAAAAAACCTTCAGGTTTTGGCATGAAGGTCGGGCAATTTGATACTTAATTTTACTGATATCATCATACCGATACAAAATTATGCAGAAAGATTTTTCAATCGTGTCGACTGTTTAATTGAGATTTTCAGATATCCAGAGCTTTTTTATTCATACCGAATTAGACTTTACATGTATATACATCATTTATAAAAATAATCTATTTTTAGGTTATTTGTTTTCTTATGTAATAGAATATTCTCTTGGATGTTGAAGTGTTTAATCTCTGAATTTGGATTAAATTTGTTTTTCTATGAAGGTTAGAATAATGTTTTGAAATTGCTTTTTATACCGAGTTGGTGAGATGTAAAAATCTACCCTCAAAAAAGGAAATAATTTTTCTATATGAAATGATATTTGAATGAATTGTTGAATGAATCTGAAAATTTTTTGCCTTCATTCTGAAGATATCATAAATTATTTCTATTTTTGTACCACTGGTATGTTAAGTCATAATGGCAATGAGTACCACAGACTGGGCAAAGCTTAATGCACTAGACTATAGTAATGATGGACCTCCATCTGAGGAAATTAAATTAACCCATACTTCTACATTTGGATTTTTAAACCATTGGTAAAGGCCACACCCTAATATGGAAAACTATTGCTGCTAAAAGTACCAGCAGTGTGATTGGACATATCCCTAAGTATTTTGGCTGCTAAATAAAATTTCCATAGCACAGGAACAGAAGGAATGTAAACCATTTGCTCATTTTCCTGCTTTTCCCCCTACCTTTTCCAAGGGGTGGAAAGGTGCTATGGTTACAATATACTTGTGCATAAATAGACCCTTGACTGTTGCCTGCATTTTGACAGTAATTATTCACATTTTAATTCTTCTGAAATTGACAATGGATAGTTCAAGATTTGAAGCTGGGCTAGTCTATTACGTAAGTTAAGTTGTGGTAAAGTTCAATTCCACAAAACAATCGCCACTTTTTTACACTTCTGTATGTTTTTGATGAAATATTTGAAGAAAATCCTTGCACACCAGATGATCTGTGGCTCTGCCCAATTTTAATATTGTAGGACAAAATTGTCACATTTTTGTTCAGGTGTAATGTAATTTATAACCTGAAATAGAGTCGTTTAAATGCAGGCGTAAGATATAGATGATAGTGTTTTGTGAGCGGGAGGGGTAATTACGACAGTATATTGTGAAGAGCTCAATACTTCAATGATTACCAACATGCTAATGTTGATTTCAGGCTACCCGAACCCCTTTGAATTTAAATTGATGGTTAATGGCCTGATTTTTCAGACTGTTACATGAGCATTAATTATTTCGATGTTATCTTAATGCGTCTGTCTTCCTTCAAGAATAATGAAAGCATAATGTAATAGGAAACCGGCCATAATTGCTACAATATTTCTAACTTTCAATGTCATGTTTTGAATGAAGTCATACTGATTTATGCTAAAAGAAGGCAACAATTGAAACCAGCATTGAAATTATTTCAAAAGGAATATAAAGTATGTTTTGAATTACATTGTACATGCATGCAAGAGCTTGCGGCTATAAGCCATTGTCACAAATAGTAAGTAAGGCAAGCCAATGTCTCCAATAGTAAGTAAGGAAGGCCAATGTCTCCAATAGTAAGTAAGGAAGGCCAATGTCTCCAATAGTAAGTAAGGAAGGCCAATGTCTCCAATAGTAAGTAAAATGTCTCCAATAGTAAGTAAGGCAAGTCAATCTCACCAATAGTAAGTAAGGAAGGCCAGTGTTACCAACAGTAAGGCAAGGCAATGTCACCTATAGTAAGCAAAGAAGGCCAATGTCACTAATAGTAAGCAGAGAGGGTCAATGTCACCTGTAGTAGGTAAGCCAAGCCAATGTCACAAAATTAGTAAGTAAGGCAAGCCAATGTCACCAATAGTAAGTAAGGCAAGCCAATGTCACTGATAGTAAGTAAGGCAAGCAAATGTCACAAATAGTAAGCAAAAAAGGCCAATGTCACCAATAGTAAGCAAGGCAAGTCTGCTCATCTGAATAGCCAGATATCATGTACTCTATCTTTCAACAGCTTTTTGTGCCCCCACTTTAGTGGCGGGCATTTAGATTTAACCCTTGTCTGTCTGTCCGTCCGTCCTTCCGTCTGTCCGTTCACTTTTGTGTCGCACATAACTCAAAAAGGATTTGACCTAGAGTCATGAAACTTTACAGGAATGTTGATCAGCATGTGTAGTTGTGCACCTGGGTATTTTCGTCTGGATATTTTAAGTATTTTTAGAGTTATTGCCCTTGTCTTAGTAAAATTTTGCAATTTTCAATTTGTGTCGCATGTAACTCAAAAAGTATTTGACCTAGAGTCATGAAACTTAACAGGAATGTTGATCAGCATGTCTAGTTGTGCACCTGGGTATTTTCGACTGGATATTTTTAGTATTTTTAGAGTTATTGCCCTTGACTTAGTAAAATTTTGCAATTTTCAACTTGTGTCACATGTAACTCAAAAAGGATTTGACATAGAGTCATGAAACTTTACAGGAATGTTGATCAGCATGTGTAGTTGTGCACCTGGGTATTTTTGTCTGGATTTATATAGTATTTTTAGAGTTATAGCCCTTGACTTTGAAAATTTTTGCAATTTTCAATTTGCGTCGCATGTTACTCAAAAAGGATTTGACATAGAGTCATTGAACCTTATGGGAAGGTTGCTCAGCATATTTAGTTTTGCACCTGGGGTTTCGCTTGTGGATTTATCCAGTATTTGTAGAGTTATTACCCTTGACTTAGTAAAAACCGTTTCATTATGTTGTTATTTGTTCCTTGAGTGCTTGAGTTAGAATCAACCAACTTTACAGGAATAATGATCAACATCACTAAATTACAGGAATATTGATTCACATCTCTGTGAAGCTATGAACCTGGGACTTTGCATGTGGATTTTTTTTCAGTTTTGTTAGAGTTATTGCCCTTGACTAACAGTAGTATAAATTTGCAATTTTCAACTTGTTCATGCATAGCTCAAAAAGTATTTCACTTGTAGGCCTGAAAGTTTACAAGAATGTTGGTCAGCATGTGTACTTATGCACCTTGGGGTTTGCTCGTGGATTTATTCAGTATTTGTAAAGTTCTTGCCCTTTAATTAGTAAAAGATTTTTAGTTTTCAAAAAATATTTGCCCTAGAGTCATAAGATTGACAGAACAGTGGCGCGGTGGGGGCACCCGTGTCCTATGGACACATTTCTAGTTTTGAACAATTTGATATTGAAATCCCAAAATTAACAATGGTCAGGCTATAACATAATGATAGGGTACCTGTGTGTAGATTTTCAAAGGTTTTTGCTCAAAATCACCCGAGTTGCACAGTCTGCTTTTGATATTTCCTAAAATAATAACTCTGTTGGTGTTATTCCTTGAGCTTAGTGAATTTTCATGGTCCTTGAATTCACTCTCAAGACATCTTATATGCTTGTTTATTTCAGTATTTACTAAGCATAAGAAAATGTTTCTTGTCATGACTCTTGTTCATTGCTTTCCAAGCTCTGGTAAACACTGATTACAACAAAGAGTTGTGAATCACAATTTGAAATGTTCCAGACGTTTAATATTGTATTGGTTTCATCATGGTCTCATGATTGTATTGCAATAATTGAGTTAGTCCGTCAAAATAAATGACTATTAATTCTTTGCCTGTCAGAACCCAATGAACTTCCAATGAAACAAGTTTCATAGATATGTTTTTATAGATAAAACAGACATATTTCAGGCAATGCTTTATTTTGTGGGATTTTACCTTGACTGACAGCAGCCTCATTCTGATTTAGGTCTGAGACCACTAATAGTGACATGTGGAGCACATTTTGACTTTCGTTGAAAAATTGGTCATGTGATACCAATTTCTTTATACTATATATATTTAACCAGGTTTTCAACAAAAACCGGGTTATTGTAATGCCGAAGCAGCGGGCGGGCAGGCGGGCGGGCGGGTGTCAACTTTTGGTTTCCGGTCAATAACTTGAGTTTGCTTTGGCCTATTGACACCAAACTTGGTGTTTAGGTAGCTTATGTCAAAAGGCAGCTTGGGATTGCTACCCAGGTGTCTGTGATCAAGGTCAAGGTCGCTGTTACTAAAAATAGAAATTCAGTTTCCGCTTAATAACTTGAGTTTGCTTTGGCCTATTGACACCAAACATGGTGTGTAGGTAGCTTATATCAAGACGCAGCTTGGGATTGCTACCCAGGTGTCTGTGATCAAGATCAAGGTCACTGTAACTAAAAATAGAAATTCAGTTTCCGCTCAATAATGAGTTTGCTTTGGCCTATTGACACCAAACTTGATAAATGGAAAGCTTATATGAAGAGGCAGCTTGGGATTGCTACCCATGTGTCTGTGATCAAGGTTAATGTATTTAGTTTTCATGTTTTAACTTGAGTTTGCTTTGACCTTTCACCAAACTTGCTGAGTCTCAGGCAGCTTTGGATTGCCACTTAGATATCTAGGAGCAAGTTCAAGATCATTTGCTTACAATATAATTTTCAGCTTCTACTCAATTACTTCAGTGCACTTTAACCTATTGATTGCTGTCACATCAAAACTTAATCGTTGAAAACCTGGTTTTCGTTGCATTGCGGCGCTTCTTGTTTTATATATCTGAAATGATGAAATGGTTTTGGAAAGGTATTTTGAAAGAAGAATTTGATTACTTAGGATGTTGGTGCTTTAGAATCATTGATGTGCCTTTGTAGCAATGTCCTAAATGTCATAAAAGCGCGCCAATTGAATACACCTAGTTCTCTTGGCTCTGTTCTACCAGATGCTTAAAAGAGTTATCTGGCCCAAGGATCAAACAAGTTCAAATCAGATGCTCCCATTATTGAGTTAAGCAGTGGACCACTAATATAAGGAAGAAATAAACAGGCTTTCTCTATATATTTTAAGGTAAATTTTATTGATTTATGAATAAATGGCAGCATGGCTGAGTGGTTAACATGTCAGACTAGTAATGGAATGATCGTTAGCTGCATGGGTTCAAACCCTGTCAGGAGTCCTTTAGCAAGAAACTTTACTCTCTTTGCACAGTACTGGTTTGTATCAAACAACGGATTCGAAAGTGTGACTGTAAGCTTATTGCTTAATTTATACACAATCAAACTAAAATAAATTCTGAATATACCAACAACATAATTTTTCCTATTTGGTTAACATGTTAGAGCTTTTCCCAACTTGAGACAAAACATACCCTGGAATTTGAAAATTGCAGCCATGTTTATTATAGGTTACATAATATTTTACACAAATGCTCAAACAAATGAGCCGTGTCACGACAAAACCAATATAATGAGTTTGCGACCAGCATGGATCCAGACCAGCCTGCGCATCCGCGCAGTCTGATCAGGATCCATGCTGTTCGCTATCAGTTTCTTTACTTGTTATAGGGTTTGTAAGCGAACAGCATGGATCCTGATCAGACTGCATGGAGGCTGGTCTGGATCCATGCTGGTCGCAAACCCATTATGTTGGTTTTGTCATGACACGGCTCAAATAAATTTGATCAAAATCATGCATATCACTGAATTGTAATCCATTTAGAGTAAGCTTAATTAGATGAAAAAGGCAACATAGTGTAATATAACCTCAATTTTGTTAATAAATTGTACCAGGCGTCCTACTGTTTCAGGCATAAAACATCTTTTAAAATGTTATAATGTCACTGCGAAATATCTGGTTAACACATACATTATTTAGTTACTGCGTTACACCAGAAAATGCTTTTAGAAAACCCATTTCGGTCCCATGCTTTCACGTGTTTTGACGGAGAATTGTGTTTGATGGTGACGCCAAAGTTCTGTGGGTAGCCCGCCATCTGACAGCATAGGGCCATACATTATCGCAGCAAAGTGTATTTATTCTATACTTCAAAATCAATTAACACTGATCACATCCAGAAGAGTGGTTGTCCAATTATATACATTAATCATAATGCCCTCACAACTAACTGATAAAACTCCTTAATTGATTTTTTACTCGGGGAAAATTTATAGAGAACGATTCCCAAGATAAGGGTAGACCTTCGCTGAGAGCATTGTGTTGTGTTTTTTCTAAGTTACTATGTCAGATTTGGTTTAATATACCGTATTTTTTTTCTAGAAAATACATAGAAACAAGTCCCAAGAGTGAGCAAGCTCATAGTTTGGTACTTTGGACATGATTGTAAAAGATACAGTAAAATGAATAGGGGAAAAAAAAGAGGGGGAAGTATTGGGGTTCTTTTAAGGGTCATATTGAAATTGGAAAGATCAGTTGGTGACTTTTCAGCTTTGAGTAGAGGGAGAAATACCTCCTGGGGGCCCCATGATGCAGCATTGCAAGTGTGAGGAGGTATATTTCTCTTTAAAAACATAAGACCTTTGGAAATCTTCCTCCCTGTCAACGAGTTTGATGTCTCTTTTGGGCTTCAAACCAATAGCATTGAGTGGCAAATATACAAATGTACAGAATTTGGAAACCAGTAAAAGGACTTGATATTTCATTGGCTCATAACAGTGTCTTATAAGGTCAACTTCATTACCCGTTTATTAAGACAAACGCGAGTAACATACATCAATGCAAAGTAGATAATTTTGTTCCAGTGTTTATATTTCTGTCTATTTCAGTCCACTGATTTGATGTATCCATTCTCTGACTGTCATTTCTTTGAAATATTGGTGATTGAGTTCCATAAAAAGCTCTTGTGACTACTATCGGCTACTTGTGGCTCATTTACTTCCCATTTCCTGGACTGTCCATCATTTAGTGCTGGAAATTCATCATACTTGATAAAATATCTTTGATACAATGAATCTTGTCAGCTTAGTTCTAGATTTTGTTGTGTAACTCTTTTAAATACAAAATTTACTGTCAAAATTTGCTGTCACAGAACTTTGTATCTATTGAATGTAGTTACATTTTCAAATTATTTTTACTATTTCACATTTGTTGAAGGGATGAAAGACTTCACAAGTGATAAAACCTTAATAAGACTGATTTATAAAAAAAAGGAACGCAAAAAAAAAGAAAGAAAAACAGCCGCCTATTATTATTTTATTTCAATGGATTCAGCCACTTTCTACTTATTTTGGATAAATGTACATACTTTTGGTTACATTTTTATGTCCTATGGGGAACACATTTTTTCTAATTTCCTTAAAGTATCATATCCAGAGATCATCATTAGTGACATGGATATAGCAATAAATAAAGAAGAAAGCATATCGATTCCCGATTTTAAAGATTTCCGTTAACTGTAACATTATATACATTTAGGCATATCATGGGTCCCGGCAGCAGCAACAAAGTTCATATTTGGTGTACATTTACTGCAGAACTGTCATATAATGGTCAGTTTTAATAAGCATAATGAACATAACGGGCAATACCGGTCAGTAGCAATCAATAACAATGGGCTATGAGAGACAATCAGTAAAGTCCAGATGTCCGCTGATGTCCAGCGATAAGGCTATGATTCAGCCTTAAGTACAGGATGACCAGTGGTCAATTGTAGCGAAATAACAATGGAATGATAATGGACGGAAAGTGATAGCCCAACATTAATCGTGCAAAACGTGACACAACTCCTGTCAAATGCAAATGGAAGTTCTGTAAGAAAAATGAGTTTGTAGCAGGCTAAATTAAACCTCCTACATTTATTTTTCGCTTGTCATCGCTACATTTTGTTACTTTATTTCTCTATTTTCCATGATGCTTTTGATAAGCATTCAGAATTGTTCTCAGTAAAGATTTAGGATTTTCCCTATTTCTCATATATTTATAATCAACTTAGGGATTTTATGTACATGTATATCATCTGTGGAAATCAAGCTTCTTATTGATATAGATTCATAGACTGCTTCCATATCTTCTTGTGAAAAACACAGTCTTTCTACCTGTTTTTTGAGAATAGGTTAAGGTTAGCCTATTGGAACTTTTTTTCTTTTCTCTTTTTTTGAGCAATATTTATCATTAATGAAAAATTGATTTGAAATATCAATAAGTTTTAATAAGATCGTTAGATTCTCCTTACAACTTATACACTTGATGTAACTAGCCATTCAAGCAAGAATAAAATGTGCATTAAAATGCCAATTCCTACAATGGCAGTGCTTAATGTTCAATAAAATTGTCATTTTGATTTATGAATTTTATCATTTCTGCCTGGTTAGTGAGAGATTGCATTATCAAATTTTGCATGCAGTAGAATTCATTTATGGTCATTGATTGAGGATAATTGAAATAATTAGAGAGATAACTCGCAATGACCATTGAGCTATGGTTGACCACTATAGGGCCTGTTTCCCACATTTAATTATCAATTTACATAATTTATACATTTATGATCAGAATATAATTGATTAATTGATTGATTCATCATACTTGAACAATGATTGCTTTATTTTCCATTGCAGTAGTCGCAAAAAAGATGACTGTATCTGTATTAAAAAAAAAGAATGGAGCTTTTATTAATTTCATTTTGAAGAGTTCTTTTATGTAATAAACAACTTTAGCCAAGTATTATGGAAATAATGTTTTACTCACATTAATTCAGAATTAAGCTGATCTAGATTAGTTGTGTGTGTGTATTTTTTTTTAATAGAACACTGTTATTTGGTTGTTTTCTTCAAATTCGAAGGAATAGGGATTTTGCTTCTTTCTGGACATGAACTATGTGTCTTGTATTTGGCCACATTTTGATTCATTTTGTAAAGGATACTGTCTTTGAGTGACCATATGTCTTGGACGGTGACAGTGGTCATCTTCTTTATAATGCTTGCGGGTAAAATATGTGAAAACTGATAGTGTTATAATGCTTTTTTGCTGCGTGCCCTGTGGCCATTTTATAGTTTGTCCAGTCCATTTAAGGTGTTGAATTAGACTGATCATTGTTTTAGAAATGGGTTTCTGTGAAATACGGCAATTTTACGCCATTTGCCCTCGACTTAAAAACATTTATTGTCAATTATCGTGGGCCATTTCGGAAATATCATTTCCCTGATTTAAATGGGCTTAATTACTGAAATGAGAGAACTTAATGAAACGGTTTTGTCAGAAAGAATAATGTTTACTTTTGACGGTGAAATATTTTTAAAAGTGATACCGTAACCTTCCGCCAATATCAAAGAAGCCACCATCATTTGAAATGTGTAGATATTAACAGTTAATTATATGGTGCATTTAATTGTAAATTTCTCATTTAGTTTTTGATACGATATTTAAACTGTGCAGATGAAACCAAAATTGTTTTTGCATAATTATATTGGAATGTACAAATAAATTTTTTTCTTTTTATCACTTAGATAACATATTCAATATCTTTTGATGAGCGGAAATGAAACACTCTTGTTATTTTTTGTTTCTCAATTAATATTCATAAAGAATAAATCATTTTCCTGACATATGACATCTTTTTTTCTTGAGGACGTGTGTCCAGCATTTTCATATTGACAGTTTTTTCAATGCCCTTATTTCATGTTTAAAAAATCACTAGATTATACGTCTGCGGAGAATTTGGTTATTTATAGACCATGATTAATGAGATTTGTTCAAACATCAACAAACGTGTGTCCAGTCTAAATATTTTTAATTGTTCCCTGTCCGAGCATAAATCACAACAAAGAAACGAGGATTTGTCATAATTCACAAGTATCGCCACCAATTAAAACTTTCACTGGACCTTAATTAACTAATTATCGTTGCGATTAGCCCAGTATGAACTTTTGTCCAGTTACATTTCAATAAATCCACTTGGTACAATGTCCGCTATTTAGCATCTCTGTTTAAGAACGAATCTCATTTGGGTTTCATTGTATTGTTTGAATGAATCAAGTGAAATGATCGGCGGTCACCCAGGGAGTACTACGGGTGCGTTTTCCTTAGTTCTTCCGACCTGGGTCAAGTGTGATTATTGTTTGGCATGTGAATTATAAACACTGACCAGCGTCCAGTTGATCTATCGAGGAAGTTGTCACATTCTGGACAAATGCAGATGAGTATTTGCAGAAAATGCAATCACATGGAATCGTTTGCAGATTTTAAATCAATTTTGTGTCAGAATTGACGTCTGTGTTACAATCGTTGGTCAGTATCGTTGATCGGAATTTGTTCAGCTGTGAAAATGTAAATTTGCTCTGGTGTTTCAAAATTAACCCTGCGCCTGCAAAACAAAAGCACACAATCATTGCATGTAGACGAATTAGCTCTCACTTTTATTTTCTCTATTTTGACCTAAGCTTGTACGAACCAACCATTTTAAAATGGTCTTCAAATGCAAGCTTTTGATTGGCTGATTCAGAGCTTATTAAATTGTACGTAGATTAAATTGTAAGTAGGGTAGGTTGAGAAGTGTCTTCTAAATTGATTTATAGCATTTGAAATCAAGTAAAGTATCTATATTTAAGTTTTGATAGCCATTAAACTTATATAGACGGTTCATAATTCTTATCCATGTATAATCAGGGGTTTTTTTCTCCTGGGGTTGGGAGGGGTCTGTTAAATATATTATTAATTAAATAAATCTCACCTGCGTAAACTGTTTCTGTACTTACATTGAGTTACAATTATTGTTTCATTATTCAGATTAATTTTACTGCTGCTACCCATCTGTATGACATCAGCTTTCATTTATTACATGTATATCGGTATTCAGTTTTAAAAAATATTTTTTTTAACCCTTATCACACTATACATCTTAAATATTGATCTTACAATCAAGACAAAACTATTCATCATTAAAAATGGACTGCCTGAATTGTGAACAGTGCAGACCATGATCAGACGGTACAGATGTGTTGGGTGATCTTGGCCTGCACTGGTTGCACCAGTAGAATGCTGGCCAAAAGTTAATCAAGTGTTTTGTGTTTGTTTTCAGATATAAGTGCTGCAAGCTACAGGCATGGTGGATAAGGTGCAAATTTGACTATACAGTGGCTTTCTGAGTATTTAACAAGGTATGTTCTGGTGTTTTTTTGGTGTATTAGGGTAAAAAGGCACTACTGGTGGTGTTTTGGTTTGTTAAAAGATTTAATTCATGCTAAGATATCCATGTTGAAAAAAAATATGGTGTATAAAAAAGACATAAAATTAATGTTTTAGATGCTGATCCATATGTGAGCATATGATTGTACAATTTAGTTTCATTGACATAGTTTCATCTCTGCAATGCACTTGCTATGAACACTCTTTCGCTAAAAATAATAGACCTGAATTGTTTGTGCAATATCAAAATATAAATGGGTTTGCCACCCTTTCCCTTAGCTTGCTGGTGGGAACAGATTTTACCTATATTGCCATCTGATCATGGTCTGCACTGTTTGCTGTTTAGTCATGTACTTATTTTGATTAAAAGATGGAAAAGTCCATTTAATAAAAGATGGAAAAGTCCATTTCAGATTATTTTTTATGGTAAGGGTTAAATTTATTTCAAGCTTTTTCTTATTCTTCCTTTGAGTCAGCTTCTTTGTCAAATATTTGCCCAAAGACAGGTGCTTCACGAAACAAAAGAAAATGCTTTATATCCTTTTTGATCTTTTTTTGATAAAGGATTTTTCTTTATGAAAATAAAAATACCTTGAAAAATTTGATCATAGTTATTTAAATCATATTAAACTGCCAAAATGATAATGTCACGGGCCTTTTTGTGACTTTGAATAATCGGGGGATCATCTTTCAATAGCCTCGCATGGCATTTCTGTTTTGAAATATTTTAATAATGGACAAAAGGTATGCATTCATAATTATGAGATCACTTTTGTATGAAAGGCGTTTAATGGTATAAGTTATATAGGAGCTACTTGTTTGTAGTAAAAGGAAAAGAATGAAATTTCGGCTAATGTGCACCTTAAACGGTCTTTGGTTAGACTTTGATATCACAAAAAAGTATTTTTCATTTGTTGTGGTGATTAAAAAATATGGTTAATAAGTGGTGTTTCTAAAAATAGAAGCAGGCCTCTATCCCAATTGGCACCATTGTTGTGGTGTTGAAAATTAAAAGCCTTATGTTTTCTATATATAGAATTTAGTTACTTATTACCTAATGTTCTTAGTTTGCTCAGGAGGACTCTTTAATAGGGAAAAATTTAATCGTCAGGATGACACCACCCTTTGAATGCAAAGGGAAATAAAACACAAATGTTGAATAAATTTAAATCAACCAAATTTTTAATGAACTAAGTTTTTATTTACACTAAAAGTTACTTAAAACTAAACAAGTTGACAAAATGTACTTTAATATAAACTGTCTGTAATTAACCAAAAATATGAGAATAAAAATAAACTAGTGAATAAAAGATTTAAACCAGTTGAAAGTTGTTTAAACTGTTATAAATGAAAGTATGAAAAATAACCTTAATGATTCTGTGCTGTTAAACTAATAAATCTGAATAGTAGCAAGCCCTGTTTTAATCTATATGAACAAAAATAAAGATCTAATAATTCAAGATGGCTGCCACTTAAAACAAAGAAAAGATATTAATTAATCTTAATTAATTCTGTAAAAAATAATTACTTAAATTACTTACAAATTTATCAAAAATGTTTCAGTGAATTTAGATAATCTCTAAGGTTCATTTAAATGCCAAAGTGCCTAAAATAAATTAAATAATTAATTAATTAACCTTAGAGAGCTTTTAGAGATCTTACTTTTCCAAAAATTAGCAGCAGAATGACAAAACTGTTTGAGATGCTTGTATAAATGGACTTCTGAATCCCAGAGGGAGCTAGCATCTACCTACAGGTGGCACTGTATGTAACAACTTATCTGATTGGTCAAATTACAGCCAACCAGAGCTTACTTAACAAATGCTCTAGGCTTATCAGTTCTTTACATAACTATTCTAAAAATAGATTATGATTCATGGAAAATTTTGCAACAGTATCAATTGACCATGATCACAAAAATAATAAAGTGATAAACTTTATCAAAAATATTCTAAACAATAAAACTAGAAACTAATATCAACTAAACATATTTACAAACATATATAAATGCTAAATCAGTAACTTGTATCTCACTAAATTTAAAGGCCAGTGTAATTAAAAGTAGAACCATTCTCTATATGTTGTATATAAAGAGTCTTAGGCCATGCTAAGTAACTGTTAATGAGTGTATCAATAAGTTCTACAAACTATAATCAACATTAAACTAATGAATGATAAGAATGAAATGTCTATAAAACAATACAATATTCAATATGATTAAACTTTAAAATAAACTTAAATCTAAGTTAAAGTTTAAAGACTTTAATATTTCTTGAAAAATATTCCTTAAGATTATACATGTTATACTTCTTGAGTAATATTATGCAATATTATATAATAATTATATAACCTGTTGTAGTTGGAATCCAACTTTACAACACATTCAATAATATCATTCCATCAAAGATCATAGAAATTGATGCCCTTAGATCGAAATATTGTGTAATAACATTTGAAAATAAAACTACATCTTTTTGAGAAGGAAAAATATCTTAGTATTTATATTGATGGTCTAAAGGTTTGAAGTCTGGATGACAATATTTTGAAATGAGGAGCTTTTGTTTCAATTTGTTTTGTTTTTTGTTAGATTTAAGTCACATTACAACACACTAAAAGTGTTATGGCAACTTTCCAGCTTAGCTAGTTGGAGGACACTCCGAGAAGACTTTAGGTGCTCCTCTGTGCA
Source organism: Ruditapes philippinarum (assembly GCF_026571515.1). Classification (NCBI taxonomy): domain Eukaryota; kingdom Metazoa; phylum Mollusca; class Bivalvia; order Venerida; family Veneridae; genus Ruditapes; species Ruditapes philippinarum. Next base: position 57,959 of record NW_026854959.1, read on the forward strand.
TTATTTGAGACACAAACCTGAGTAGCACCACAGAAATTCCGTAACCTAAGCTGGATAGCTTCCCCACATGGAAGAATCCAAAGTCCCTGGAAGGATTCAAACCCACAGTGGTGAAAGGCAAATAGTTTGAAATATGAAGTGGCGGATAGCTTCCTTCACAGTTAAAATAAATTCTTTATATTAAACTGATATTTTTAAACTTATCATTGTGACATAGAAATCGAATAATTATAGAATGCTTAGTTTATAATTATACTCAACAAAAGTTTTTGCTCTTACATAAATTCATGTTAATTATCTATTGGAAAGTGCCATTTGAAATTGCTTTGAGTCTGTTTATTTTTAACATACCCCATTCTTTTATTTATTTACCAGCATTTTCAATTTTCATAATTCTTGAATAAACATACTGCACCATCAAGGAATGTTATCTTATAATTTGTAAAAATTGTCCTTGAATGGCAAAAAAAATGCTTGCTGCATAATTCTTTATTTACTTTCCATTTACAATTAACAACAGAGAAATTTTATTTAATTAAATTTCTGGAAACCTGCCACTTTAAATACAACAGGCAATTTGTTGTTCTTACATATTTTGTTTTGTTTAACAGTCCTGACATCTTAATGATGAAAATTAGCAAAAAAAATAATTTATACACCTTAGCTTTTCAGTGTGATTATTTGCTGATGCGTTTACAATGCTGGTATACAGCCTTCGTTTTCAAAAACCAGGAAACCAAAATAATAAAACGAGATCGAACATCGCATAGCTTCAATTAACGACACAAAAGATTTATATTTTGCAATTCAGTAGATGGCGCTGTTTTTTTTATTCTCGAAAATTGACTTTCACGCTTTAACCATGTTCGGTATTTTTCCCGATTTCCTGATGAAATGTAAAACCCTCCCATCCACACGATTGAGCTAACGACAAAACAAACGTCAATGATTAGCTGCTAGTCGATCGCGGAGCATGTTCTCGGCCCGTCCCATTGTCAAGTAACGTGAAATTATTTGCACTTGATTGAAACACTGTTTACCTGTGCTAAACGACTAGAGATAAACCTATTTGGGTGATATCATATGGATCAGTAGAAGTTACACTTTGCCAGTTTTATAAATTTTGATAACGGACAGATAGTGTTCAGTTAAATAAGGACGTAAAAATGCGTATTAAAAAGGAGTAACATCTATGGGTATATAATTAACTCAAATGACTAAATTATATGGTTTCGGAATACAAGCAGTTTTCTGACTTACATTCAGATTCGGGTAATTGAGTTTTGTGAATAGTGAATAATGTATGTTTGTCATAAGGCCTGCAGCAAGAAATTGAAATTAAAGAATTGAAGTAGGCGTTTAGAAATTTTACGTTTTATCTTGAAAACAATAAGTGATTACAAATCAGACGGACTACGTGTCATGAAATATGTTCAAGGCTCTTGAGTGCACTCGTGAATTATCAATCCGATAGTCGAGTACTGAAAATATTTCATAATTGTATGTTTATAAGATCTTGGATGTTTATTTAGTGAAATTGTGATTGATTTTGGTGGCAGTCTGTGGCTGAAATTCGATATATTTGATGCGGAGTAATTTAAAGGTAGCGTGTAATTAGGGCCGCCTTTTTGAAATAAAGTTAACAGTTTAAACCAGTAATACAGCCTCCATGATTGTGACAAATGCTTTTCGGAAATTGAATTTCTAGGATTGACATTCTGTTATATACGAATAATTCTTGAGTGTGATATTTCTAATTTGTGTTTTTCTGGAATATATTTCACATAAGAAGGGAGCTGACTTCAGGTAATATTCTCATGTTTTTTAGCATCATAATGTTATAAATTAATGTTATATGAAAATCCAATAAAGAACTGCAGCCATTGTAAATAATCAAGAAAGTGTCACCTAAAAACAGAAGATCTTTGATTTAAAGCTGTCATGCCGACCGATGAAAAAAAAAAGGTTAAATATAAAAACTGTAGAAAGATAATTAAAAGGGTTAAAAAATGCATGGTAAATATTCAGGACCAATGGAAGGCTTTGCATGGTTTATTTGTAATATTATTTATTTACTATTCCCTCATCATATTTCTGTTTTTCCTGAATAATATTTTATTGCATAATTATATGAACATACATCATTCATACATAAACACATGTCTACACAATATACAAATGGGTTGGGCCAAAAATTTCTGTTATATTGTAAGACATGATTGTGCTTTTATGGATGCCATAAACTAGATAAAATCACTTATTTTGTTCACATGACAAATTTTGTTGTTGTTGTTTTTTAACAGTTTCTAAATATTAATAAAAAATTTCATGGATCTGGAGACAATTGCTGCTTTAAGTGTTTAATCAGAAACCAGGTGGACAAAGAATTAAAATATTTCATAAAAATAAGTGATTGTTAGTATTTTACTAGTTCAATATTGACTCAAAGTCTGCATTTTAACTTTGTAGACAGAAAAGCTTAATATTGCCCAATTTTAGCATATAACGTTAAATATTATCTTGTTAGTATTCTGATGTAAGTGTAAATAAATGGCGAAACTTAAAATGGTGGTATGCAAGATACTGCCATTTCTACCTTATCTTTACCTTGTACATGTACTATAAATATGATGTTTCTTTATGATATTGTTAACTTTTTGGTTAAAAAAATAAAGAATATCGATCACAAAATGCTTTACCTCATTCCAAACTTTCATTTTATTCCAAATATGGTCAGTACATAAATATACATGTAATATAAAGGCCAAAGCATCACTTTTAAATTCAATTTGAAGATGGATTTTTATTACATGTTTTGCAGTAGATTACTGAATTATAACGGTTAATTATATTCTGATAATTTCACAGTAATGATTACCAAATATAATTTCACAGTAGCCGAACTATATTTGGCGTAAAAATAAAATATTTATCATTAATGAATGTTTTTTTCAGCGGAAATGTAGTCAATCATAATAAAAAATGTACGTGATAACTGTAGTTCGTAAATATTTACGAACGTTGTGCTGAAAAAACATCTAAAATCTAAAAATAATCATGGAATAATATTTTGCTTCAACATTGTGACGTCATTATTTGATGACGTCATGAAGATAAGAGCATGGCGTTACGCGGCAAAAATCAGTAAAATGGTGTAAAAATCGTTAAAAAATCATGAAATAAACAGAAAATTTGTTTGTTTTACATGTAAGATCAAATAATATTTCACTCGTGAACCCCAGCTATTATATTTTCACTCGTGGCTACGCCACTCGTGGAAAATATTGCATCTGGTGTTCACTCGGTGAAATATTTTTCGATCTTACACTGAAACAAACAAATATCCTCTATATAAATTGTTTTAAAAATGTACCAGTATCAGGTCCATTTGTGCTAAAAAAAATTTAAATATAAATTTTAATAATAATATGTGAAGGTACAAAATTAATGTGATATTAACATTATGGTATAAAATGTATTTACCCTGACTTATGCTTTTATATAACAAATATCCAGGATCGGAAATTTGATCATGCAATTCTTAAAAATTTCTTTTTTTTTAAGGCTTTTAATAACGATGTAATAAAGAATGGGAACACATTTGTTGAGCCCTATATCTTATTCTGTCTTTGTCAGGTGATTTAGCATACAATTTATTTTTAAATACAATTTTATTTTTTTTAAGCGAGATGGTAAATTTCGATTCTAAAATAGCGTTTAAACAATATTTTGATATTTAATGTTTATATTTTTTATTGTAAATTAGCGTGATATGGATATCATATGGACATGTATATTTTTAATATCAGTTCTATCATTATTTTTTGTAACTTTTTCTTTTCTTTAGTATATGGCAAAGAAGTTAATTTTTCGGCTTTTTACATAATGACGAGACACGTTGATAGAGATTAACACGAAGGGGTCATTGTACACGGAGACATACTCATGTTGCAGTTTGAATGTGTTACCATTCAATTGAAACATTATTTTTTAAATGGGTCGGCCCGCCAACTGTTTGTTAAAGCTGTTATTGACGCGAAGGTACGGGAAAGATTGATTTCTGTTTAAATACTCGTATTACAAATAACTCGATGACACTTTTTGTAACGTCTTTTAATTCATCCACTTCACATTGTCATTAAGGATTATTCATTATAAAGTGGGCTTCTCTTATATGTTGACAATTTTAAGCGACTCATTCAGTAAAAATAGAAAGAAAACATTGTGTCGTATTTTAATTTTTCTGAAAATGAACCAGCAGGGTTTTTTTTGTGTTATTATTTTTTGTATTGAGGGTGTCAGTTCGTTTTAACATTGCAGAATTATTACCCTCATTTTAATTTTTGTTTACACATTTTCAATGTGTATGAAAGAAGTGCATTGTTGATTTTCGAGGCCATTTAACGAAATGTGTTTTAAATATTGTTGCCTAGTAATTATTATACCTTAAAAAGATAGCAGAAAACTCAAAAATTATACAAACCATTATTTATTTCATAAGATAAAATAATGTAATTTTAATTCTGAATAACCAAAATTTCATATATATATATTAACTTATTATACAGGCATTTTAATAGTTTTCATTTTTTTCTGCGTAGTATTTAATATATATTCAAATTATCTGGATGATTTTTTGTTTGTTGTTTTTTTATTGTTGTTTTTTTTCTGATTAAAATTCATTTATGTTGTTCTTTTTCTGATTAAAATTCATTTATGTTAAATACTTTTTAATGCTAGTCTGTTCCAAGAAATGACTGAATTTATGTATATACAAGATAATTCTAACAATATCTCAAGTGTGGAGAATTGGATACATATATTATAGGATGTAATATAATTTATTGTTTTATATAAACAAGTATAGTGACAAAAATAACTACTGAAAGATAATATGGGAGGAATCAATGAAAACATTGGAACAAGAAATTAGTTAAAATTTTATTTAATTCCAACTACCGGTAGATTCGGGTATGCACTACCTTTTTCCAAAGTAAAAAAATATAAGAATTTGACCCTGAAAGTACATTAAATCAGCGTGACCTTATTCAAATGTTTCTAAATATAGATTCTTGTTCTAAAAATAGTATATTAATAAAGTATAGTAAAAATCTGCTGGCTGGGACAGATTGTATCCATACCACCAGTGCAGACCAAGACCAGTCATCTAATCAAAAAATTGGTCTGTTGGGTTTGCTATTTAGTCAGTAAATGTTTTGAAATTTTCCCTAAAAAAGATAAATGGTTTCATTCCACATTGAAAGATTGACAAGTTCGTTTAATAAGATATTTAGGGGTGGTGAAGGTTAAATACATCAATGTTTGGAACAAGTTAAATGCAAGAACATTTGAAATCATTAAACTTTTTAAATAAGCAAAAAAATGTTGAAAAATTAGCAAAATTCACTATTTTGCAGGCTGTTTTAATATTGCATGCATGTATTCCGATATAAAACTGCCTATATGTAATGTCACTTTTCATTGGATAATAGAGATGTTTTTATTATTTATATACACAGCTGCCATTAAAGTATGGAGTTATTTATTTTATTTCTTTCTCAAATAAAGTAATTAGGTTGTTAGCTGTGTATAAACAGTTGTTTGCAATACAATCTGAGGTGCCATATAAGCTAACAACTGTTAATACTAAACCATATAAAATGACTGTCAGACATCTTTATAAATAATTTTGTAATGTCACTTTTCATTGGATAATCATGACAGTTATATAGCTATATATACACGGTTTAGAAATCACACTTTTTTCCATAAAAAAGAAAGTTGACTGTACTATAAATTCATTATAAATATTCCTGACATGTTATATGAAAATATATAAACAGTTGTTTGCAATATAACCCTTGCAGCAAACAACTATTTCTATAGGGCCATATAACCAGGTGTCAAAAATCTTTATATCTAATGATATAAAGGAATACATAACAGTTATAATACAGAAGAAAACAGAAAATTTCTATTTATTATGGTACACACTGCGGACATCATGCGATTTATGTATTTTCAAAAATATTTTTTTAAGCTTAATTATTATTATAACTATCTCTTACATTATTAGTCCCCTACCGGTTTACCGGAGGGGACTTTAGGTTTACCCTCCGTCCGTCTGTCCGTCCGTCCGTCTGTCCGTCCGTCTGTCCGTCTGTCAGTCCGTCAGTCCGTCCGTCCACAAAACTGGATCCCGCCATAACTTGAAAAGTACTGAAAATATTTTTATGAAACTTGGTATATGGATAGATGGCAGTATGGTGATTATGCACGTCTTTTTCTTTTCTTCCTATGTTGAAAATTCTGGTTGCTATGGCAACAAATAGGCTGAAAATATGGCAAATTTTACACATAAACTGGATCCAGTGATAACGCAAAAAGTGCTGGAAATATTTTTATGAAACTTGACATATGGGTAGATGGCAGTCTTGAGATTATGCACGTCTTTTTCTTTTCTTCCTATGTTGAAAATTCTGGTTGCTATGGCAACAAATAGGCTGAAAATATGGCAAATTTTACACATAAACTGGATCCAGTGATAAAGCAAAAAGTACTGGAAATATTTTTATGAAACTTGACATATGGGTAGATGGCAGTCTTGAGATTATGCACGTCTTTTTCTTTTCTTCCTATGTTGAAAATTCTGGTTGCTATGGCAACACATAGACTGAAAATATGGCAAATTTTACACATAAACTGAATCCAGTGATAACTCAAAAAGTACTGGAAATATTTTTATGAAACTTGACATATGGGTAGATGGCAGTCTTGAGATTATGCATGTCTTATCTGTTCTTCCTTTTTTGAAAAAATATCAGTTGCCTTGGCAACAAATAGGCTTAAAAAATGGCAAATATAACAATATTTGTGATAAGTCAAAAAGAGCTGAAAATTTTTATGAAATTGCATCTTTAATTCAAGAGTAATCTCCTGTTTAAGAATTTTGCTTTTAAAATGTTATATTTTGGTAACAGGGATGTTTCAAATATTAACTTTAGAGTGTCCTTCAGTCCGTCTGTCTGTCTGTCTGTTCATAAAAACTGTTTCCTGTGATCACTTTTAAAGAACTTTTCCAACAAATTTACTTAAAATAGAGAAAAATTGAAACATTAGTGAATGGCCCTTCAGAATGTTGATGGGGTTCTCACCGGTAGGGGACTTATGGATTGCTTGCAATACTATGATAATTGCTTGTTATAAAAGGGATGCTTGAATAAATTTGAATTTCTTGCATGAAACATTTATATCAGCGTTATATTTTATTTTGCCGCCAAATGACTTTGATTTTGTGATTTGATGTCATGTCACTTGTGTAATTATATAGTGTTATTTTTTTGGTGTGAAAAAGGAAAATAAGTAAAAAAAAAAATAAATCAGTTGTTAAGTTGCCGGAATATTAATGTTTGCTAAAAACATCAAAAAGATTATATGATTCAAAATTTACAAGTACTTATTAAAATCAGTCATAAAAATTGTTAAATAGGTCACCAATATTTCTTTAATCTGTACTTTTATCATCTGTGTTTTGTTTTTAAGATTTAAAAGTACTAGACATGTCATTGATGATTACATTTATAATATCCAAATAGTTTTATCATATTTTGTCAGGTGTGGGGTGTACACGGATAAAAACAGGGGTCAGATTTTGATCTTATATAGGCTCAAATATTTGTACAATATTACGACAGGTAATTGAGAACACAAACCCCGAGATAAGGCCATATGGCATTAAAGGCATCGAAGGTCGTTAATTCAACCTAGGCGATTTTGTCAGGTATTTAAATTAACTCAAGATATTTCTTATTTTTTGTCGCAATTTTATTTTTTTTAATTTTATTGTTTTACAATTAATTTTCTTATCGCAGGTGTTGATTTTTTTGAAAGAATTTCAATTGAAACAGTTCAGTTTTATTCACAAGGTCAAAGAGTAAAACGATTCGATTTTTTTTAAGCCAAAAAATTGAAAAATGCGAATGCAAATATGCACCATGCATAAGTCTTTCATGTTGTAAATCGATTTACCATTTTATAGATATTAACCTTTAGCCTTCAAGCAGCACCTGAAATTTTGCGACCTGACTATAGCCCAAGATCACTCAATAAGTACTTATATTAATTTTGATATTTTCTCAACAAATGATGAGCAGCCTGCATTTAAGTTCACTGGTGTGTCCGGTAGGTTAATGTTGTTGATTTTAAATTGCTTGCTCGTCACTGCTGTAGGTTTGAATCCCACCAGAGACTGTGAATTCTTTCATGTGAGGAATTTAATTGGCCAGCATACGGAATGGAACGTTGGTGGTTCAACTCAGGTGACTGCTTGTGCCTGAAATAATGGTGACATAAAATGACAACTGAAGTCTTCCTCCCCATTGAAGCTGTGCGAAGATATCTCGTTAGACAACAACAAAAAAGCAGACAGTATACTGTTAAAATGTTAATAAATCTTATTTCAATGTATTTTGCTATTGAAATACCTTAAATTAACAATGGAATAATTTGTAATCAAAACAGGAAAAGTCCATTATACAATTATTATTATTATACAATTATTATTAGACTCAATCCAAAAAGCAGTGAAGTGAAACATATTATTAAATTGATTTTCAAAAAAAATTAAAAGTTTATGAATTAAACTCTTGATATATGGAAAATTATTTTAGTTATGAACTAAAAAAAGAAAATAACCTGAAAGTAGGAGAATTTTAAGAATGTTACGTAATGGTAAAGGCGATGGCTGGCTGCTTCTTATTATATTCATAATCAAAGTTTTACTGTCTAAAAATGATTAAAGATTTAAAAAAAATATTAAAGTTGAGACACTTGTTAACGAAATCCCTCATTTTTTTATGCGTTAACTCGAGTGATTTTCATAACAATGATTGTCATCTTCTCCAGAAAAAGCTCGAAGACAGCTTTATTTTTAGAACATTGTGTCAGATTATTACGCAGTTTTAAATGTCAAACCTCTCGTGTAATTTTGGCAGAAGATGATGTAGTAGCTGTGGCAAAAATAAAAAAGACAAGTTCGAACATGATCGGCAAATCTTGCATAATTGTACATCGTACAAAAAGTGTCCGAGTTAATGTAAAAAAAATATAACGCCTGTTGTCTTTGGTATTCATGAAAAATAAGGGTGTTTTTTTATCGAAAAGAAAATGTTTAGTTTCCGAAACCTAATGAGCTGTTTGAAAAGTTTCGGTTTTTCGATGCATCACAGAAAATGTGGCCGCAAGTGAATACTGTCTTTTGAAATTTCTTGAAAAGTAATTTAGTAATTACTGCATAAATGATATTAATAAGATTGATGTGATTGGTTAACATAATAAAACGTTCTAAAATTTTTGTTGTTGTCAGTAGCGATTTTGTTTGAACCAAAGAATTTTGGGTAAAAAAACAAAAGCAGCAAAATTTTCAATTCAGAGTAACACAATTTGATGTTGTTAGAATTTGTAAAGTGACACTTGTGGTTTTTCAAACACAAGACAGGTGCCTCTAGTGAAAGCTTTAAGGAATGATTGGAATTTGCATGCAATTTTCTTGTTTTTTTGGTCTTTGTTTTTGTACTTCTTCACAAGTGATGTGAACAGCCTTATTGAGCCTTATTTGGTCAGTGTTTTAATTATTTTCATGATCTGGTATACATTTTTGATTACAAAATGAAACAAATTGAAACTTTCTCCATAATATAACTGATTGTTTTTGCAAGAATATACTATGTTGAACATTCTTTAAGTTATATTCAAAATATAATTATAGAAAGTTCCTTCTGAAATTCATCAGGGGTGACCTTTTTTAGCTTTTTCAAGATATTCCGAAGTCCGAATTGAAAGAGATATAAACATACGATAATCACCGTCCTTGGATTATTTTTATAACATTTTTACACATAGGATGCAGACAACCCTGTAGCCAATCAGAAGACAGGATCATGAATGCATTGACAAGACAATGCATTTAGTGATTTAAGAGCTTTTCATTGGTTGGCAAAAAGTGTTGGATGCACAAAAAAGTCATGTAATTTTTCATGCAAAAGAACAAACCAATCTTTTGTTAGCTAATTTGAACTTGCATATTCATAGATTTGAAATATGTTTATCAATGTAAATACTTAAGTCTAAGGGAGGTCCACTTAATGTGGGGTCCATTATGTCTCTTCCTTAATTTTGTTGTCACAACAGTATTGTTTAGTGTTATGTGGCGGGTTTTGTGTTATGTGGCGGCTGTAAAAATTCTCCCCACTTTGGTAGATACAGGTATGAGTAACTTGGAAAAGATAAATTGATATCATAATGTCATCTAGAAAACAGGATGACATTAGGGTCGTAAAATGTGAGTAAAGATTGATAAAAACTAGCAAACTTTACCACAATCTGTTTGCATAACACAGACAGGATGTTGCTAAAGTCCCGCAAGAATTTCAATAAAGTTGAATAAAATGAATAACGTAAACCAAAAGCAAACACTTTAAAATGGTACTAATCTCCCCTATAACAAAACATGGGTACTTTGCCCTCGAGTTTCAAGTACTTAAAAACAATAACTGTTAAGAAACGGGAACATATGTACCTTTTTAATTAAAGATATGATAGTTTATTATGCAAATTGAGAATTTTTTTACCAATGTGCTGCCATTTATAGTAAAAAGATTTCATCGTTTCTATGTTAACCAATAGTTGGTTTGAACATTTTGAATTGCTGAACTTCTTAAATGGAATTGTTCATGTAACATTGTTTGGAATGTCAATCTGAAAACTTATAAATAAGTAAGCTTACAGTATAGAGTCTGATCAGAGTGCATGGGCGCGCAGGCTTACCTGGCTTGATACTGCTGGCAAGGTTTAAATCACTTTCGATTCCAGCAGGATTTAGACTCATTAATCATTTTATTTGTTCAATTTTTAACGTGTTTAATTTTCATTTTATAGCTTGAAAAGTATGCTTCTTTTTAAACTTTCCATCAGTTAGACAAGTTCACTTGTTATTTTTAATTTTCATGGTATATGTCCCGAATGACCAAAAGTATGTTGTCTGGTTTTTTAAAATGACTTGACTTTCTGAACATTGAAGTACGATATTAACTCATTTTCTGTTAAAAAAAATAATCATTACCTTTTATGTATACTTTATACAATTCAGTGTTTTGGCTCAACAAATAGCCGTGACAAAGCATTATTTAAATTTTCTGGTGATATTTTATTGATTGATTTTAAGATATAATGTTGAATTCTTTCAGTGTTGAAATATTGGACTATCCTTTATTGTAATATAATCATCTATTAAAAACTGTCTAATGGGGGAGTCCTTTCATTCACGATGTGTCAATTTATTATAATATGAAATTTATACCTTTTAACACATTAGTATTGAAAACATTTTAAAAGGGTACTTCAACTTATAAAACTGATGTTTCAATGGTATGATTATTAAAAAGTTTTCAATTTTTGAGTGTCTATATATTCCTACTGATATCCGGCCTCATTTTATATCTAAAGGTAATCAATTACACAAAACTACATGTATAACTAAAATATATAAAATGTTTGAAAATATCATTGAAAGTAATAAATTTAACTCTTTCTTGCCTTCTCTTAAATGAGAAAATACGGTTTATTTTTTGTTAATTATGATTACTATTTCATAATTAAGATTTAATGGTTTGTCTTTTAGTTGACCCAGTGATTCCAGTCTTAAGTGGCGGAGAAAAGTGTTCTGCATTTCTAAACCAGTACTGACCAATTTGTATGCCATATTTACACATATTTTGTCCTTACCACACTAAATATCTTCAATGGACTGGTACATCTATTTATGTGGACAAAACTAATTCATCAATTTTAGGAAAATTTTCAAATTTAGTACTGACTGAATAGTGAACAGTGCAGACCATGATCTGCCGGATGATCTTGGTCTGAACCGATCAGTAAATTCAGTTTCTGCCAGCTGCGTTAGGGTTTAAATCATTTAACAAAGCATCATAGTTTACTACATTCATAAAAATGACCTTGAACTGCCGTGACATTACATTACATATGCTTTTAAATTATGATTCAAGCCTATTATTTTCGGATATATTCCCTTATTTGACCGGTTCTGAAAAGGACATTTGTTTGCGACACTAGAAAAAAGCAGTGGGAATCCATTACAAGTGGCAGATCATTTCATATCGACAAATTAAGCGCTCAACGCAGTAATGGCATAAGTCAATGGAGGTGAAGAAGGAGCTGAGACCATGTTATCCTAAATGGAAGATTTTATATTGTCATTTGTCCCCGCTCAGCAGTTAGTGAAACGATTTATTCAGACCACTTAGGAAGTAAATAAGCGCTTTGTTAAATTTAACTGACCATTAAGGTGGACACTCTAATAATAAAACCAATTGATATAGAATGACCCTTCGGTTAGGGTCGTAATAAATTATGTTTTTCGAATCGAAAGCGATAAAACATGTGTGGGGAAGAATTTAAAATGGATAAATATTGATATTAAATGCAATTTAAAAACAGATTATAGTGGAGTTTTAAAATTGTGTGAAAAAGCCGTTACTTTTGCTTTTTGCGACACTTATAATATGGCGTTCATGTGATGTCATATTAGGAGATTAGTAAATTATATCTTTAAGTATCTAAGCTTTTAATGTTAAACTGTGATTTTGCAGTTTTTTGACGGATTTGTTTACAAGATACAAATGTGTTTCTGTTTGGCCTTTGTTAACATAAAATTATATAGTAGTTTGAATAAATAAAGTGAAAGAATTGTGAAATATAAATATATTGTGAAATTGGAATTTTCCAAATGGATTAAATATGAATTATTTAGAAGTACATTGACTTATATTCAGTGGAATTAAGAAGAATCTTACAGCTCTTCAAGTGATTGAAGGTAATGTTTCTTTAAAATAAATAGATGTTTAACATTTATATACAAATTGTGTATTCGAAAAATAAGGAAGGATGAAAACAAAAAATTGAATATAAAAATAAAATCTTGGTAAAAGTTATATAAATTTAAGCATAGGAAATGATAACTAAAATTTTATCACTCTGAAGAAAGAAAAAAAACAAACAAAAAAAACAAAAAAACAAAACAACACAACAACAACAGTGAATTACTTTTATCATAAATACATTTGGGGCACTTTATGAAGAAAATGCTATTCCTTTTATCACAATTCTGGATCATTGTTTTGTGATTATTAAATGGATTTAAATAATTGCTTAGTCATACTGACTGAAAGCATATTTTGTACAGAATGGTGACTTATAAGCCCATTGGGCTGTGTGGGTTTTTTTTGTAAGGATATAGGTCTTATAAGCCTATTCGGCTGGATTTTTTTCATATTTAGTATTTCATCTAGTCACTTTGATAACCAATTTACATGTACAGGTACTTTTTGATGACTTGACTATTATTTTGTGACCTGAGGACAATATCTTTGGGACATACCAGTTTATATAGCATATTGCCCAGTTGTAAGTAATTTATTAACAAATTAAGAGAACTGTCAGAATGACCTGGTGTTTATATACAACCATGTTATTACTGTCAAATGGTCATTAGTAAACTGACCACTATCTAAATTACTTACATGCCCAGGAGCGAAACCTTTGACACTAAAACTGTGATTTGACTTGGGATATCACTAAATTAAATAAGAAATGAAATGCTAACAATTTGAAATTGGCTTTTAGATAAGTTTGGGCAGACCAATGGGATTTTTTTCATGGTTTAATTAGCTACTTGTTTAATTTATTCACTTGATATATTCATTGGAATGTTTCAAGGTAAAAATCTTTGTTCGAAATACTAAGAGAAGTCTCTCTGAAAAATGATAAAATGGTTCCAGAACTCTTTTGGTTCATTAAAGATATTACCTTGGCTTTTTTTTCAGTTTTTTTTTTCTTTCTTTTTTTTTAACTTTTTTCCCTTCTTTTTTTTTAAATTTCTTTTTCCCCTAATTTTATATTAGTTGGTAAAATAAACATTTGAGATTGGGTGAAATGTTATGAAATGGGTTTCGTATATATTCAATTTTAATTTAATTTTTGTGAATTGAATAAAAAATCGACATTGAAATATGGTTATAAAATTGCAATTTCATTTAATACCAATTCAATTCATGAAATTAATTAAAGTTCGCTTTTTTATTTGTAACAAAATAGTTCATCAATGACTCGGATGATGTCTGTTTACCATCTTTTATACACTTGTTTCATATCAAATATTTGTGAAGCGGTGAACATATGGCTTCTGCTAACATATGGATAGAAATTCAATATTTGAGATTCATTTGATAGCAAAATTGGACATAATTATTGTATTATATCATAGTGATTTAGACTTGAGGTGTTGAATTCAGTGTAATTTTATAGATCGTAGATTACGATGAAAAAACATTGAATTTAGGTGCATTAAAATGGAAAAAAAAGTAGGCGACAAGCCTCATGTTTGGGCTTTATCTAATCTTTAGGGATAAATTTTGTTTGTTTTTTGGTGTAATATAGGGTTGTTTTTATTTTTACGAGCGAACGGGTGATCCGATGATTATGCCACAAATAACCACACATTTTATATGTAAATGCCAATTTCCTTTAGAAATATAAATAAAGCTTGTTTCATGCTAGATTTTATTAAGACTATAAAGTTAATGTTAAGTACTAAGTAAATATACCCAAACATTTAGATATTTGTTATAATATGATGTCATCCCAATATTGGAAAAATCCATGCTAAACCGTTCTGCAACATAAAGGGGAAATACTCCTGATATCATGTTACAGGTTACTAAGTCAATAAAGAGTTGTCTTTCTTAATGATTTGCAGAGTTCCTATAATTCATACCATTGTTGGATTGTCTGTTAGCATTTTAATAGCGATATAAATTGATTCCATCTTCATCAAATGTAAGTTTAAATTCAATATCCATTTTACTTTGAGACCGTTTTCCTTTTTTCACCCTTTCATTCCCATTCCCCATGTGTTTCTTTTCCTTTCCGATATTTGAAGATGATTTGGCCACTGTATGAATGTAGCGAAATATGCAAATTTAAGAGAAACAAGTGCAAGCCTTGGCAGCAGAAATATTCCCTCGAGGTCTTTATAGAATATACAGTAGTAAACACTTGGCAAACACTTTGCATATTTATAAGTGTTGGAGGTGTCGAACGTGAGAAATAGACCCAGCATATAGGAGAAACTTTGTCGGAAAAGAAGAAAAACAGCAAAAAAACATTAATTTTATGGTGCCGAAGGTATTGCGGAAAATTACTTTGACAAAGTAGCGGGAGAAAAAGTGGTACAAAGGACTTGTACGTAATTGTTTGGACTACATATAGGTGTCAACAATTAACATAAAATATCGGAACTGTCAATGTCGAGAAGTAGCCAACTTGAAGATAATTGAGTCATTGAATACGTCTATTGTCTTAGTCGTTTATTGAATAATGGTTTTATATCAGTCTGTTACATTCCAAGATGTTTTGGCATGTTGTTGTAACGGCCAGGTTAAACAGACCAAGTTAATATCTCGTCAATGAAATAATGCATAGAGATATACAGTTTGTTCAGTTGAAGAGATAGAATGTTAAAGTCGATAATTTGGCATCCATCTTGCATAGAACATAATAATTCTAACAAAATGCATTTCGATGTAAGACATTCCTGTAAATATGTCGCAAATTAGCGAAGTGTACCCAAAATTTTCTTTGAAATTTTAAAAACTATCTGTAGTGAATGTGACAGATTTTAATGTTAATTAAGCAGCCGACAATAAAGTGCCGGCCAAACTTTACGTCTCTAAATTGGTGACTAATATGGTAGATGTTATAATCGCCTCTAGAGTTCCGGTAAGGAAACTGCTTATAAAACGAAACATCAACATATACAGGATGACTATTATTTTTTCACCCAAACCCTTTGATGTTTTTAAACATTTTAAAAACCAAAAACTAAAAATCTCACCCTCTGTGCTTTTTTAGTTCCAATTTTCAGTGGAGATTTTAAATTTATTTTCTGACTCTGAGTCACCTAGGGGGACGGGAACTCAAACTCAAAATATTCTAAAACCTTTTCCCGGGGTTTTTGGTCTAAAAGCAATTAATGAGGGGGTGGTTTTCAAAGCTGGGAAAAAAAAAACCGATTTCAAATTGCTTTTTTAAACCTGTTTTAAAAATTTTGGGGAAAAGTTTTTGAGCATCTGATTTCCCGATGTGTATAATATAGAAAAGATTTCAGTACAGGAAGTTTCCGTTAAAAGATATTTTTCGCTGTTGCAAATGGTTTGGGAGTAAAAATTTTAAAACTTTTTCAGATAAAATTTGTTTTCTGCTCAGTCTAAGGCAAAGTAGTGTTGCTTCACATGCGAAGACAAAAGCATGTCAAAAATCATTTCTATTTTTTTTCCAACTTTTAGCAAAAAATAATAATGAAGTTTTGAATAATGTGACAATAATGGCTGAGAGTAGACAGTTTGGCAATCAGAAAAATCATTTTGAATAGATGATTTGGACTTGACAGAATTGTGTGGTCATTATATCATGCTCTTGATATCAAAATACCCATAATATCTCCCCTGCTTCCTGCTTAATGATTGAATATTTTCATGAAAATGGCGTCAATATTTTCAGATTTCTTCCTCTGTGTTGTCCCGATATGACTTTAAGAGTTGTTTTTTTTAATCAAATAAATTTCGTAGTTATACCATGAGAAAAGTTTTATCGAGCTGTTTCATTTGAAAAGGCGCCGTGAAAATTTCTAATCTTGCACAATTTGTCTGATTGATTAAATGAACCCAACTTGCAGAAAATGATCCCAATGTGCAAGAAAAAAAAATGAACTCAACTCTCAGGAAATGAACCTAACTTGCACATTTTGTAAATATTTGCAGATGAATTGATGTTTATACAAGTGAATTTTATAACTGATTTGGATTGATTCTTTTTTCTTATTTATTGCAAGTTAAAAATGGAAAGGATTATCTGAAATTTATAGAATATTTCTCTTTTGCAGAGATTATATTCAAATTCTCATATTTAGTAGAATTATTCATATCTAATTGTGGTAAACTTAAGTTAATTTGTGATTCATTTATTTGAACTAGGACTATAAAAGCAAAAATTACTGATTTTATTCTTACTGAGTAAACATGAGAGAGTAAATTTAGATTTCATTATTTTCCATATATAATGCTATGGAAATTCTGTACTGCTATGGAATTTCAATGATGTTTCTGAAAGTAATTGCTAGCTATGAATATTATAGCTAAATGATGTTGTTTTGTCAGTATGTCAGTAGAACTCCCATAAAGTCCCATAGATCTAGATGTTGTTTAACCTCCAGATCACAGCTGTAAGGCACACTGTGACAGAATGCAGCCGCATTGTTCCTGGGCAGGCTGTCAAGCAGTTTACTAGTTCTAGTTGCCACTGTTCATGCCAGATCAGAGATAGAGTGTGAATTACCATAGAAAGGATTTTAATATGATCAAATTAATAGCACATTGAAAGTGACCTGCACTGTCCAGTGCCAGAAATGCACAAGTTTTCCTCCACCAGTTCCATATGGCATTTACAATGTCTGTGTTACTTAAAATCCAACAAAACAGACAAACCCCTGTCATGCAGCCATTCTCCAATAGGTAGAAAGTCATCTCCATTTTGCCACGATGTTCGAAAAGTTAAATCCAATTTCATTTGTTGCCATAAACCTTTAAAAGTATTTCTAATTCATTATGTTTGACTGTAAAAAAATGCTAATTTGCAGGTATCTTTTTACTCATGATAGTATGAACTCTTCAGTTGAGAAGGAAGGAAAGGGGGTATCGCAATTAGATCAAATGGTATCCCATTTCACTCCGATGTAAATAATTCATGAGATCTGAGGGAAATTTTCCCTTTTGTGCAATTGTTCCCGTCAGTATCAGAAGGTATTAATGGGGGCGATCGGGTTTCATTTGTTTTAACTTTTGCATGAACCCAGGATAAAAGCGATTTTGATGTGATTAAAATAGTTTCTTTTTGTATAAAATGAAACTTTGGCATGATTCAGACATCTGACACATTTTTGTTATGACTAAAAGTTTTACAATTATGTATCCAATGTTTAGAAGAAGGAAACAATACTTCAGGAAGCAGATACCATGACATTTGTGGAATCAATTTAGTCAAACAAATTTTTTTAAGTCGAAAATTTTTTTACATGAAGAGAATAATATATAGGATGATTACACTTCAGGAATATAATTGCCATAATTATATATATATAAAAATCGTGCAATTAGACTATGTGTGATTTCCTGTTCATGACTTCCTTTCATATATAATATATATTATAATATATATAATCAGCTCTGAATGTAATTTATTCTGAACTAAACAGAAACAATAGGTAGGGATGCTTTCATCTTTTAAAATAGCAGTATTTATTTGTCATTCATTGTTAATAACAGATTAAATGCTGTGGAGATGGGACAATACAGTTACAATCATTATGTTACTAAAAGTACAGAATTTCTGAGTGCTGGAAATAACATGCATGTATGAATCCAAAGAAATGGTGAGCAACAAGTATCACAATATTTCAGAACTTAGGATTTAGAAGTTTTAGAAGTTCGAAATATATATATATGAATGGCTTTTTATCAATTTTGAATTCTTCAATTTTAAAATAGTTTTGATTTACCCTTTATCTATGTTCAGCCAAACCAGGCTCTTTACTCTCGACTTACTGCATGTATTTTCAAATTTATATCATGATATGTATTGATAAGATATACTACATTTCTTAATATGAGGAAGCTGGTCAATATCAGGGGGGGTGGGGAGTGATCCCTCAGAAGCATTAAAAACTGCAAAATTACATGAAAATTGCAGACTCGGTTTGATTGCAAGTCTGTACATGAGGGATAATGAAAAAGTGCAACATCCCTCATACCCCCTTAGCACCGGCTTGAGGAGTACTCAATTCTCAACTCTTTAAAAGTGCTTGACTCATTGAAAAAAAAATCAGCAGATTTACGATGAATAGCTCAAAAGTACAAGAGAAGTCATTTACATATCTCCAGTAGAGCGAAGGTTAAATAACCTATCAAACAAAAATGATCGAACGAGATTATGTAAGAGACTGCCTTTTGAAAACAAATAATATTGACACTAATGTCATATTTTAATGACACAAACGCAAAAGGTTTTTGCGAACTGTTATGAAGATGCGAGGCAGTCGCGGAGACATAAAGTCTAAGCTATTAACCCGTTTTCACTTGATTAGATATTTCCAATACTGAAATGATTGCTAAGGAAAAAAGCATTAATTGAATTTCTTCAATATTTTATTGCATTCTAATTAAATACTGCTGTTATAGATTTCATATTAAAGCTTTGCATACACACCAGATTTATTATCTGTTGAGATAAATGAGATTTTAATGGTATCGAAGGTAACAAGAATGGCTGGCTGGGAGGCGTGTCATTTTCATAAGGGGTGTGTCATCTGTAATTAGTAATGAATGCATGAATGTAGGTTTTTGTTTTATATATCCATGTTTTATATAAGAGATAAATGTTTAGCGTGACTAAAGAAAAAGTTAGTTTTCTCAATTGAAAGGGAGTGAAAGTGTAACCTTATTCTGTTTGTTTGTATCTAACATTTACTTCTTTGATTTATTGCAATGTGCTTTCTTGCTTTGAACTTAGCCTTTGAATTTCATTGCTAAGTTTAAATACTCTTCATTACCAGAAATGCTGGAGCAGAACATGGTTAATACCCTGTGAGGGGCCAGCCATGGTTTCCTTGAGCAAGAAACTTCACATTCGTTGCTCAGTACTGGTTGGTTCCAAGAATGGATTGGAGAGTTTGTTTATAAGCTGATAGCTTCATATGAAATGAATTATAAATTCTGAAGTTACTAAATTCTTGATTTTTAAGCTAGACTCATTAGAATAACTTTTACTTTTTTATAAAAATAAATACAAAATTGAAGGCATGCGGCTTTAAAGAATATTGCAATAGTTAGAGTTGCCCTTAATAACAAGTAGTGGTCGGCCATTAGAGGGGAAAAATCAAAATTTGGTTGTCTAAAATGCAAGGGATTTTGACGTGAATGGGAAATGTAAAGAGGCTATTCTGATCAGTTTTTTTCTTCTTCTGAATCAAATATGCCCATATTAGGACACATGCATAATGCAAGGTCAGTTATCATCTATTGAACTATTTTTTTTCTTGTGTGGGGTTAATTACCACCATATAAAAATTCTGTAGCACTCTCTAAAAGAGTTCACGGACAAACACAGATAATGGAAAACAGCCACAGTCTCCGAGGCCGGCCGGGTTCAACAACGTCTCTCTGACACGTTCCATTGTTTGTCGACGTAATGCGATAGCAAATATGGATTATTACCTCTCATTTAGCTCTGTTGACAAGATATTTGTTTCGTCTACTTCACCTAAGAGTTTCTCTTTGAACAAAGGCTTTCTAGATTTTATTGTAAACTTTGAAAAATTCATAATTTAGTTCCGCATTGTGTATCGGACACGTTCTATTGTTTGCTCACATGTTAATAACAATTTCCCTAGGCAAAATCTGAAACCAGAAGGAAAAATTTCATTTTCTCATTTCAGGGCAGCGTCTTTGAAGTACGTTTTTTAGCGTCACTGATACGAGTATTCATTATCATTAATTGGTCATGTGACTCCTCCCTATCTTCCGTTTCTACGGTTTTTTATTTACGATAAAAGCATGAGATTGTCCCCAAAAATTCATTGAACCCTTTTTCTCTTGATCATTGCTCGCAAATATAATCAGCGAAGTTTTACATTTCTGCAGCTTCACTTAAACGGTTATTATCGGGAGACTATACGGGGACTATACGGCTGATACCTTATCCTGTCATATTTGTACGGCACGTTTTATTGTTTGTGTTCATAATTATGATGATTCATAATCGGTTAAGATAACGGCTATCCTCCGTTTGACTGGATGTAGTATAAAAAAGGATGATTCAAAATCATTGTCGTATGACAGGTTGTTCACCTTTTGTAATCAAAGGGGTGTTGAATGAAATTGTTAACATCAATACTTTACTGGTCAATCACACTTTACTTCCTTACTCTTTTATGGCTGCAAAATGTTACTTGTTGTCACCTTGTGACTTTTGTCTCATCAGACAGTGTTCCTTACCCTACTAAATGTCTTAAATGGATTTGCACATCTTTCAATGATATGGACAAAACCATTAATAATTTTAAATGAAAATTTCAAATTATTTACTGAATGAATAGCTAACAGTGCAGACCACAACTATGGTAAATTGGTCTGCACTGGTCACATTGGTAAAATCTGTTGCTGCTAACACTAAGTAAACTTCGTGATAACTAGAATTATCAAAAGTAAATGGTGACCAAATGATATAGTTGGTAAAACTTTAGTTAAGCATGAATTATTAAGAAATTACTAATGGATATTGTTCTTGTAAAAGCCCATATCAGTTTTTAGAATGGCCAGTGGTAGAAGTTTTAAGTTGACAGAGACTTCTCTTCCAAGGATATATAGCTATAAGTGGCAAAGTATATATGAGCCGCATCACGACAAAACCAACATAGTGCGTTTGCGACCAGCATGGATCCAGACCAGCCTGCGCATCCAGGCAGTCTGATCAGGATCCATGCTGTTCGCTATCTGTTTCTCTACTTGTAATAGGGTTGGTAAGCAACAGCATGGATCCTGATCAGACTGCGCGGATGCTGGTCGCAAACGCACTATGTTGATTTTGTCATGACGCTGCTCATATCAAGAAATTTGAAAATGTGTACAATTATGTTTTCATAATTCATTAGACCAAACCTGGAGTAAGTTTTTATTAAAAGTCTGCCTGTTATGTTTATTATTATTTTATGAATTATGATTATACAGTCGACATTGTATTAAGAGACCACTCAAGGGACTGCCAAAAAGTGGTCTCTTAATAAAGTGGTCTCTCAATAGAATTCTGGAAAATTCGAGACTTTTTATTAATTTACAAGTCATAGATATAATAACATCTTTTTTATAAAAACAAAAGCTATACAATATTATGTATGTATTACAGTTTTATAATTACATTTATGCCTTTTTAAAAAAAAGTCATCAATATTGTTTGTTTTTTGTTTTTTAGTAGAATTTGTGTACAAATGTCATTTTGACCATGAAACAAAGCATAATGTCTTATATTTTTAATATGTTCATACTCATCTCCTGCTGAACATACTTTAGAATCATCAGCCAGAGCTCCAGATAATTTTTTATGCAATGAGTTTTAAACTTCTTGATTTTTTCAACAATTAGTTTTCACACTACCCCGATTTCAAATTCAATAAGATTTTTAGAGATCTAGGATTTTTTGTCTTTTTTTTAACGAAGGGTTATATTTAATGGGGTACTACATGTATTTTATAAAGCATTAGAGGAGCACCTACACCATCAGCAATGAAAGGTTCGGTTCTGTAATGTTTAGTCCACTACGTTTCACGATTTTATTTCGACTACAATCGATGACATTTGCTATTTACTCAGACTCAATTACATGCACGATTTCCTCATACAATTTATCCGGTCTTATTAGTTGTCTGTCTTTTTTTTCGCTCAATCCGACGTCATTTTCGATAAGGGGGGTCACTCTGAACACATGACAAAACTATGCAAATGCGGTGTTGTGATACGTTATTGCTCTGACAAAATATGTCACAATAAATATTACGATCGGAAAATCCGATTTTGAAACGATTGCAATTGCTTTTCATTTCGTTTTAAAACGACAACTATTTGTGACCAATGACCATGAAAAATATTTGTTTGTTTGCTTGTACACATCTAACCTACTCGCTAATTACACAGGTGAGAATGCCCGCAGGGACGATTGTTTGTCACGGCCGTTTAATAGATACTTTAACACTTAATTTTGTACATTTGGGCCGACATTCAGTGGCCGCTGGCCGCGATATAAAATAGTCGTTTAATGGAATTAAATTTAATAGTAAAAATCATCGGGAGGGATTTTATGCGGCCGCTAAATAAAAAAGTCGCTTAATAAAGGTGGACGCAAGTACGATGCCGACTGTATACGAAATTCATTCAGCATTGATATATTTAATTGTTTTAGCCATGATAGGTAGCTTAAACATGACATTCCAAACACTGCATTCCTTCAATTAATGAATTTTGGGTTTCAGTTTTTAGCTCACCTGTCACAAAGTGACAGGGTGAGCTTTTGTGATCGCTTTTCGTCCGGCGTCCGTCCGTCGTCCATCCGTAAACTTTTGCTTTAAATGACATCTTCTCATAAACCACTGAGCCAATTTCATCCAAACTTCACAGGAATGTTCCTTTGGTGGTCACCTTTAAAAATTGTTCAAAGAATTTGATTCCATGCAGAACTCTGGTTGCCATGGCAACCGAAAGAAAAATCTTTAAATATCTTCTTTTAAACAACCCTAAGAGCTAGAGCTTAGATATTTGGCATGAATCATCTTCTAATGAGTGTCTACCAAGTTTGTTCAAATAAAAGCCCTGGGGTCAAAATTGGCCCCGCCCCAGGGGGGTCATTGATTTTCCCTATATGCATATAGTAAAAACTTAAAAAATCTTCTTTTAAAGAACCCAAAGAGCTAGAGCTAAGATATTTGGCATGAAACATCTTCTAGTGAGTGTCTACCAAGTTTGTTCAAATAAAAGCCCTGGGGTCAAAATTGGCCCCGCCCGGGGGGGGGGGGTCATTGATTTTCCCTATATGCATTAGGTAAAAACTTAAAAAACTTCTTTTAAAGAACTGTTAGAGCTAGAGCTTAGATGTTTGGCATGAAACATCTTCTAGTGCATGTCTACCAAGTTTGTACAAATAAAAGCCCTGGGGTCAAAATTGGCCCCGCCCCAGGGGGTCATTGATTTTCCCTATATGCATATAGTAAAAACTTAAAAAATCTTCTTTTAAAGAACCCAAAGAGCTAGAGCTAAGATATTTAGCATGAAACATCTTCTAGTGAGTGTCTACCAAGTTTGTTCAAATAAAAGCCCTGGGGTCAAAATTGGCCCCGCCCCGGGGGGTCATTAATTTTCCCTATTGCATTAGGTAAAAACTTAAAAAATCTTCTTTTAAAGAACCGTAAGAGCTAGAGCTTAGATATTTGGCATGAAACATCTTCTAGTGAATGTCTAGCAAGTTTGTTCAAATAAAAGCCCTGGGGTCAAAATTGGCTCTGCCCCAGGGGGTCATTGATTTTCCTATATGCATATAGTAAAAACTTAAAAAATCTTCTTTTAAAGAACCCAAAGAGCTAGAGCTAAGATATTTAGCATGAAACATGTTCTAATGGGTGTCTACCAAGTATGTTCAAATAAAAGCCCTGGGGTCAAAACTGGCCCCGCCCCAGGGGGTCATTGATTTTCCTTATATGTGTATAGCAAAAACTTAAAAATCTTCTTTGAAAAAACTTTGAAAAAATAGCTAGAGTTTAGATATTAAGCATGAAACATCTTTAAGTAAATATCTACAAAGTTTGTTCAAATAAAAGCCTTGGGGTCAAAACTGGCCCTGCCCCAGGGGTGTCATTGTTTTTAACTATACATGTATGTGTATAGTGAAACTTAAAAAATCTTCTTTTAAAAAACCCAATGAGCTAGAACTTAGATGTTTAGCATGAAACATCTTCTTATGGGTGTCTACCAAGTCTGTTCAAATAAACAAATAAAAGCCCTTGGGTAAAAATTGGCCCGGGGGGGATGGGGGGGGGGGCTGTATACAGGTAAGCGACCTCAGGGCCATCATGGCCCTCTTGTATTAATAAAGATACAAACAAATACTCTATCACTTATACAGACAGTCCAAGCTCTATGTCCTTTAATTTTTGTTTTCTCGGTTTGGAATATATTAGTTCATGGAATTAAAGACAGTTGAAGGTCTACGTTTATAGTCTCAATATAGATTTATACAATGTCAAGATGATTTGATTTGTGCTAATAATATTGACTATGCGGTTTATTGAAAAGTTATTTATTCTTTGTCCAGTATATTATATAAGAAAAACAAATCCAGACCTTCGGAGAAATGTTGATTTCCATAAACCTCTCTGGAAGTACTCCTACGTGAAGAGTAAATTCGGGTTTTATTTTGGAATTATTTAGTGTTTCACAACCTTTTAATAGTGTTTTCACCATAACTGTAATGCCAGTTTATTGTCGAAACCTCAAAAATGCCCGAGCTTCTTTATTATCTTTATTATCATCCTGTCAGAAAAAAACTTTCCGTATCCTGATAGTGCCGGCCCGATTGAACAATAAAAGGGCAATAAGAGATACCCAGTTAATCCCTGTTAGTGTCTAAACACAAATCCACTCCAATACTAAGCTGGTCAGAACCCCTGTTATTAATGGCCGTCGCCACAATTAAATTAAGCAAACAGCGGTGAGATTTGGAAAATAAAACTGCGTTTGGTAATCACAATGGTAATGTTTCAAAATCTAATATCTCACCCAACGTCTCTTTGATCCTTTAAGTCCAGTTTTATCCAATTTCGGACCCGTAATTTAAATTAAAAAGACTTGTAGTGGCATTAAACAAAACAGCTTCGGTATTGCTGTCGACAGCTGTTGACGACTGAAGCACTTCAAATGGTCTCGAAACTGATTTTAGATAACCGTATATACGTAGTTTTCAGTCTCGTCATGATGGATTTTAATTTAATAGTTATGTCTATTACCGTCTGCGATTTGGCTTTTCTTGTATCCTAGTTTATTTAACTGTCAGCTACACAGCCGAAATTAAATAAAAGAGGTGAAAGTAAAATCAAATTAAATGATACAAGAAATTTTTTTACCATTAATGTAGTTAGATTAGAGATGTTATCGGAATGGGAAAAAGATATTGTGAAGAATACAAAAGTTCATAGCATGACTTTATATTAATAACTTTAGCTGTTACTAAATGCTGATATGCAAATTATTTCGATAAACTAGTTTTTCAAAAGAATTCCAATTGTCTCTGATGAAAGTTCGGTATAGAATTGTCATATTTCTTAAAATTAAAATTATTTCAAAAATTCAATTGTCAAAATACTTAAGTACAAAATATTTAAGCATTTATTTCAAAAGATGTTTTTTCAGCAGAGTTATGTAAATATGTAACCTATCGGTTCAAGTTTAAGTTGGGGATTCTGGGGATTCATGCAGGATTGCATTCGAAAGTAAAACATTGTCTTGCAATTGTGAAAGCGCACTATATATTTTTACCATTGCAACTTTAAAATTGAAATAAAAAATGATTTAGCTTTCATTTAATGTTACGACCCAGATCTATTTAGAGAATAATCCGCTTTATTGTTCGATAAATGTTTATATGTAATGTTTTGCGTTCATTATATTTTTTTCGCCTCTTCCATCCTTCCATTTGGTAAGGTCAATCATTACCACTTTAGCAACTTCTCGGAATTACCTCTGACAATGTCATGTGAATCGCAAAAGCAGTGAGGAGTAAATGACGAAAACATTTATTGACCATTTCGACGGCTTCTGTAGAGATAGACACAATTAGGCGAAAAGCTGATTAAGTAAGCTTAAATAAGGTCTTCATACGGCATGTGAGGAGATTGGATTTTGTGACGCGCAATTATCTCAGTAGTTTTATGTTTTGTTTACAAAAAAGCTAGATTTTCTTGTTTAATTGAATAGTTTAACCACATTTTTATTGAATCTGTGTTAATACCTTAATAGTATGAATTGCTTCGGGTTTTTAGTTGTTGATGTTTTTTATGAGGTAGAAAGAGAGCATTGAAGGAAAAAAATAATTCTATATCATTATAAATTATGTGCTATTTCATTTTAAGGTTATATCTTAAAAAAGGTCTAAAATAGGTTCCATTTCAAACCTTAACAACACCCTATACCACTCAAACCCCTTATACCCCTCTACCCCTTAATATGTGAAATGGCCATGTCCTATTTTCTATCGTGGAACAGTCTATTAATATTAGTTGAAGTGATTTCAATATCAAAATACTAACATTATCAAGTCACATATATAATATATGGTCAACTAGCAGCATATTTCATAAAACTTCACTCAGAATTAATTACATACTTCCTTTCTTAGTATTGGTGGCATTCCATGTTAAACACCTTCTGGCCCCATATGATGGCTATGCTTGGTAAAAACAGTAAAGAACAAAAAGTATATTAAGAAATAGAAAAACATCGGTCAGTCTTTAGAAAGAGAAGTTGCCATGTACCTATTGTTGATAAACATGTGCTTGCAGCAATGGGTTCAGGCTCGGATATCTTAGTCTGCACTTAGTTGGCTATTGAATCAGTACATATTTTGAACCTTTCCCCTAAAATTGATGAATAGTTTTGTCCAGATTGAAAGATGGCCAAGTCCATTTAAGATATTAAATGGGGTAAGGATGAAATTAAAACATAGCTGACAAACTGAATGATAACATCCTAAAAAAATAAATCCTTTAAGTTTAACTGTGTTGATAAAATTGTAATTTTTGTCTAAGCAAGCGTGATAGAAGGCAGCTTACTCCCTCTGGTAATACGACATTTTCCGAGAAAATTCTCGAGCCAGTGAAAATTTGGTAAAAAAAATATGTTGATTTAAATTGCTTTGGCGTGCCTTTAAGACAAATTTGAGTTTTTTTCGCTCTCATGAATAAATAGCGACTTGATCAGAATATGTTGGAATAAGAGGTATTTGTTTTGGTTCCTTGTACAGAAATTTAAAATAATGCAAGCGGAAAACCTCAGCAATGGTAGTATTATAAAGGGAAGCTTTTCTACAAGGGGTTTATTATGTACACTAATGGAAGAAATCTGATAAGGGATCTGAGAATCTTTCTTCTTTCTTTGAATAAGCTAGATTTTAACCCTGTGACCTTGATACTAACTATGGTCAAAGCCCAAGATGTATTGTTTGGCGTGGCCGAGTGGTTAACATGTCAGGCTAATAATATAAGGATTGTTGGCTGCATGGGTTTAAACCCCATCAGGGGTAAGCCGTTGTTTCTATTAGCAAGAAACTTTACTCTCATTGCTTAGTACTGGTTGGTTCCAGGAACAAATTCAAATGTATTTCAATAAGCTTATAGCTTCCAACACAATCAAACTGAAAAAAAAAAAATATATAAACTAAGATGTAATAAAGAGATTCCAATAACTTGGCAGTACCAAACTCCCAAGTATTTGACATCAATATTTTGTACAATTTGTGCATTAGCACAAAATGTTGAGACATATAGATTACGATACTTAAGCTTGTTTAACAAATTTCCTCCTTTAATTTTCTGTCTCAATGATATTTACCGACAAATATTAAGTCCTTTTTTAATAATGTTCACCACAGAGAGAAAAAAAAAATACGATATAAATTTGTAGACTTGTCATATATTGTTAATTAAATTCAGAAAGTGCTGAAGAAAAATAATTAATAATTGAAATGCTCCTAAGTTTGTCTAATGATTAAGGACCGTATTCACATAATTTATAATTCATGACAGATATGGTGTTCTCATGATTCTTTAATCTATTTGAACCAATTTCAAAAGCGGTATTTTCTGATATTTTCTTACGTTAAACAGTTGTACTGTTGTCCGATCAAATTGAATATTTGAAAACGACGTGTTACTTTAATCAGTAAAAGCAATATGTTTTTGTATTGTCAAGCATCTCCTGACAAGAGTTACAAATCGGGGACAACATCAATTAGGTACTGCAGTAGCTACTAACTTTGGCTTTACAATTTGATAATTGATTATTGTTCGAACAAGTGAAAGAGTTCCTATTAAACACCATAAATCGTCATATTGATCTCTTTTACTCTCGCTTTGTCATTTCACAAGCTTGGACGCCTTCGAGAGCATCTTTTCAAGAGCTACAAGTTTGGTGTTTAATGTAAATAAATCAGACTTGGATATATTGGACTCGTACAGTGACGGCGATACAGCGCCAGCGTTCACTCATTCTCGTGACGATCGGCTACGATTTTCATTTGATTTTTATTTCCCCGAGTATTGAAGGATGGATGAGCATCTGGTATAAAATCGTAGAGCTGCGGCAAGATTTGCTCATGTTACAACTTATTTATTAAGTTTCGGTCGAACGAGTCAAAGTGAATGTGGTAATGGAGAAGTATGAAGGAAACTGATATAACGTTAGTTTAGTGTCGCTTTAATGAAAATTTCTCGGGTTAGGGACAAGTGTGTTGTGTTATTGAAAAATGATTGGACGATTTTCGCAACAGTATATACTTATTTTAACGTGTTAGGGTGAAAATACTGTAACATTAAACATGTGATAACAAATTAAAATGAAATAAATGGGAGATTTTGAAGCGTAAAAGAATTTTAGAGTGTGTTTACATTGTGAAAGCAATAGGTAGTATTAAACAGAAAATACCTTCTTTGCAAAATTAATTTTTGTTTATCCGAATATGGATTTATTAACCTTTCTACAGTAAAATCTGGAGAGTGTTTTGATTAGAGGTTGAATCATTTACTGGAATATTATGACCGTTATAATAAAATACATAAATATATATATATATATGGAAACAAATTATAGTGGAAGTACTTTTCAATTAATGCTGGAAACATAATGGTAGTGTTACTGCGGGAGATTTGATTAAGTGGCTGGTAGAACCAGTTGTCTCTAATGTTAAGATGCTTAAAAAAAATCTTGTGGTTGAAAATAAATCTTCTGGTGTGAAAATATAGATTGTAAAATGATGTAATCAGGATTTCTGTGTGAAAACGGGAAATCATTTCTTCTTGATATAACAGCTTTATTTGGATTAATAATTGACTCAAAGGTAAGCTGTTATTTTTGCTAAATGAGGTTCTTTGTTTTGTTTCTTTAATCTTTATCTGGCTTTTACTGTCGAATGTGATATTTTCCTTAATATGTGGTTTTTTGTCGAACTGGAAGTGATTTTCCTATCTCACCAGTATAGAGCCATGCCAGCATTCACATCCAGACAGTCTGAACAGGCTCATAATACTTCAAATTTACTTTTTGACATCCCTTAAACTGATAATGGACAGTTCCAAAATGAAAGATGGACAAGTCTATTTGTAAATTTTGAGAAGGTTTTAAAGAAGGCTTGAATTACATGTCCCCAGTATGTTGAGAAGTGTAATTTTTTTTCACAATAGGAAATGCTGGAGATCTGATTTTTCTTATTTACCATTTTTGTCAAGTCGGCATGCATTGTAGAATTGATTTTAAAAAAAGCTGATTTTATTCAGTCTCTCTCTCTATTTTTTTTTTTGGTTTATGAGGTTTAAATGGAAAATTTGGCTGTCTGTATGGCAATTTAATTTCAAGGCAAGTTTGTTTTATACAATTCTGTTTTGTTATGAAACAATTCAATCCAAGTTGATCTTCTGGGAGTTTTTTTTTTTAAGGAAAGGTTCTCATAATAGTTTGAAAGGAGATTTTATAAAGATTGGTCAATGATTTTGTTCAAAATCTAATTTCAGAAATTTTCTTGAAATAGTTTTGTGTGATGATTTTGCTTAAAAGATAAAAATTGATTACTGGAACAATGATATAGTTTTTTCAAAGGTGAAATTTTCTTTATGATATTATATAATTAAAGAGAAAATAGAAGAGCTATTTTGTGAGTTAGTATTGCCTTATTTTGTGAACTAATGAGAAACTTCACTCTGCAAGCCAATGTATTTGGTTTTAAGCTTGTTTGGTTTGAAAATTAATGCACAAATATACTTTGTCAGAGAGTGATTTTCTTGCATTATTTTATTAAAATTAAAATTAATGTAATTTTATTCATACTGCCAATTTTTAAAAGATGATTAATTTTGATCATCATATATTTATTATGGATTAATTCAGTTTTTACACTTGTGATAAAATTTCATAATAAAAAATTAAGAAATTTAAAAAATAACCCCACCCAGTAAAAAAAATAAAATAAACCCCCAGATTCTGAGAGTGGATAGCACAAACCTGAAATGAAATTTAAAAGGTAAATGGGCAAGGTTTCAGACTCCAAGTGATTGCCAGGTGTGTATACAGGAAATTAGCTTAATGGCCAAGAATAAAATACACAAATAATGAATTTAAAAGTTCAAAGTCACACTTTTCCAATCGTTTTCATCTAAGATGTGTAATAACTCACCTGTTGGTTTTCATTTCTAGATCTCATTTCCATCATTTCTATTCAATTACATGTTTTTGGTTTGGATGACAGATAGGAATTTGCATAAACAATATTGACAAATAGTCTTAATGTATTGGGGGTACACGGTTCAGAAGATTTTAATAAAAGGGTCGATGGTCGGAGCATGAAGGATCGTTAAATTAAGCAAGCAAATCTGACAAGATACAGTATTGGTCAATTGGTACGGTCGGATTGTTGGTGACAACACGGGAACCGGAGGTGGTGTTTTGAATTCAAATCTTCCGAACGTGTTTCTTACTCATGGTCAAGAATGTGATAGAAAATTATATGTACATACCAGTATATATATTTATCCTTTCCGCTTCTTAAACTTAAAATGTTTACGGATGGTTTTCCTTATTAAAATATTGACAGATGATTTAAAGTATAGATTATTTTTAGGTGTCTCCTTAAAATTCAAGTTTTTGTTTTAAAAGAACATTATGCCTTTGAATTAGATATATTTTTCCTTCCTTGAAAAGGGCCAATTTGTGTTTTTAAGGTATATTCAATGGTTTTAGAGCATGGATATAGTATCACCTGAGAAAAGTAATGATTTGTCAGCAGAAAGAAGCAAAATGTAAATAAAGTGGGTTTTTTTGACTTTCATACAAAATACTAAAACACTTTAACTGTTGTAATTGCCAAGGTAAAAAATTCAGGTAATTTAATTGGCCAATGAGGAAACTATAACAGGACACTAAAAATGAAAAACCTTTTGAGAAATAAAAGCATTTCCTGGGCATTATGGGCCTATAACAAGTAATTTTGTAATTTTATTTATTTATGAAGTTTCAGTATCAAATGTTCAAAGATTTTTGTTCATCAGAAAAAAATATGAGAATGAATGTCTCTGACGAAGTTTTATTGGAAAGTTATGAATGGAAAACAAAGTGACCTTTTATAGATACATATGGAAAATATATTATTTGGATTCATAAGCCTGATTTCATTATGTTTAACAAAAATGAATACTGTCATTTAAGGTCAAGTTAGGCTTCTGGAATGTCATTTAGACATCATTTAGACCTTCTCTAGCAGCTGGTTCCTAACTTTGACTTATATATTACATACTCAATAAATAAATCTTGGAAAATATAATCATGTTAAAAGCTTTTATTTTCCTATGTATTACACCAGCGTTTGACAGGTATCAGTTTCAGATGGGGAGCTAGGCTAGACACCTACTTTGTTAAATCTCCGTAATGGCTCCCCCCACATCGGCTAATTGAATGTATAGTATGTATTTTCTGAGCCCACAAGTGCTTATTAAAGAAGTCTGTAAAATGAACATGTTGTTTACTGAAACTACAAATTGTTTCCACCATTACGTTATATAGAACTGAAAATTATCTGGAAATGTACCGCCACTAAAGACTATCATTTTCTAGTGATGTATGTATGTATATAGATATACCATCGGAAATTGGATAGCATTAAGACATAAGACAATATTGTGTCCTGCTCTCCTTTTCTCTCTCTCGGAAAAAGAGCAATCAAAATGGCTATTTAAGTGTCTTGAACAATTTGTAGACAAAATAATGCTTAAGTGATCTTGAATAAGAGACTGGTTTTTCAGACTTTACCATTGCTTGGATGCTTGAAAGTTTTGGTACCAGTCAAGCTGATATGGGGTATATGGGAGTGATTACAGTCTGTGAGTCCGATCACTTCATACTGGACTTATCCCTAAAAAAGAAAAGATGTTTTGACCCTTGCTACTAGAGCAAACCAATCTTTGTTGTCTATTTATTATACCCGTTATTATGCATTGCTTATATATATTTTAAAATTTTTCCCTAAAAATGATGAATGGTTTTGATCAGACAAATCTTTTGTTCAAGTCGACATATCTGTTTAAGTTATGAACTGTTCTAAATTTAAATTACAAGTTGTTATACAAATTCAGCAGGGTAAAAGGGGTTGAAAGAATTGTGCCAAACTTTCCAGCGTGGAAATAATGGTAACATATTTAAGAAACAATGCATGCAGGGAAGCTTGTCTTATTTGATTCAGTTTAACCCAAGCGAAAAAAAATCTCTTCTTTTTTCGTCTCAGAACTCCCCCGATACCCATTGTACGCTCTCAGATCAAGGGCTTTCTTAAAAGCCAAGTAGAATGTTTTCATTTACGAGATATTCCGCTGAATATCGACTTTGCCATTTTGTCATTTCAGAACTTTTGATTTCTTCAGTCTTCATAGTCAAGATCTGGTCCAGTTTTACTGAGTCAAATGGAAACTTGTTTTGGATTTGTGAAGAAAACATCTTATTTTGTTCTGTATCCATGTCATAGTCAACGAAATTACAGTAATTTTGACACTCTTTCAAACATATTCGTGCTCATTTTCTGATGCAAACTTAGATGCAGGGGACTGCAATGTTTGAATTGAATTCACATACCTTTAAAATTATTAATACAATGTCTGTCAGGAACGTGATTCTTAGAGATTAGCGTTTGCACGCCGGAGGACATGAGTTTGAATTCCAGATGTAGCAGAAGATTTTTTTCTGTTGCATTTGCATCTTTGCGCTTCTTTTTAAAAGAAATTAAATTCATTGTGAAAATTAAACAATTTAATTAAGTATTTAATCTTAAATTCGCTTGAGGAGTAAAACAGTGTGAGTTTCATTTTTATTGACCTGTCATATTTTCTTGGAAAATCGTAAAACATTTCTTCACTGTTTGTTGATATTTCATTTTCATCTCAATCTAAAATGGGTCCAAATTTGACATCTGCATGTCCACAGTATGTCCCCACTGAGGTTACTTAGTTAAAGACTGCTCATGAATATTCATGAAGTATCCATGATTAATGATTCCTCAGATAGGATGTTATCAGGTCAAAATCATAACGTTGTCTGCAATAACAGGCCAAAACTATCTAAGAAGTTGGTTTCTGCGTGTCCAAGAAATTGGTCAATTGTGAAATTTGACTAACTTTTCTAAGCAAATCTCTTATTCATTTTACGCATTTGATAGTTATGATTACAGACTTCTAGTAGTCTCTTGCTACTGGGAATTCTGTCAGATAGTTTTGTTTTACTTCTTTGCCCTTTCTATAATGTTGGTAATCCACAAAAAAGAAAAAAAAAATCATAATTTCTTTTTATATTATAAGTTTTATTGTTGCATATTGGTGAAATAAAAGTCAAGCTTTGAAGGTGGCATCGTCATATACATTTGTCATATGATCTATTCAGATTGATTAACTTGGTTGAGTGTAAAGTTGCATGACACTTTTTAAGGTCATATAATTCCTCTAAGGACGACATAAGGTCACATGTCCTATCTTAATCATATGGCTACTTTATAGTTTATAGTTTTATAGTGGAAAAAGACCCCCAGCTGCCTTTTGATGTAAAGCATTTGAGCTCATATATTTTCTACAGTGGATTTTGAATCTACAGGTCATAAGTTAAGCGATTTTAAGAAAGCAACACTATTCATATACTCAGCTTCAGTTTTACTTTAAACAACTTCTTGCAACTTAAATAATCGCATAATCACTTTTCAGTACCACTTCTTGGATATTACACATGAGTACTGGTGTAATATAATTACATATAACTGTGACCCAAGTAAGATTCAAGCCCATGATCCCTGAATGTAGAGTAGACTTAGGATATAGTTCCTATTAAATGCCTCATTTGTAAGAGGGACAATTTCAAATCAAAGAGTAATTAATTAAGATGGAGGTCATTTACAAGAACAAGATGATGGAAAAAACAAACATATATTTAAGCATAGCCTTAACAATATTTCCGTTATTATCGATTCCAAAATATCACAAGAGCTGCATATTGTTTTATATATTGCATGTCAAATCAAGGCTAGCAGCTGCCTGTCCATGGGGAACAGTATTATATGCTTGTGATAGATGTAACATTAGATGTCTAACTAGATAGCTTTATATTTAATACCTTATTTGTTTGATTTTGTTCAATTTTTTAAGTGGAAACAACCAATAGACATATCCTGATTGACACACTATTTTTTCATGTTTTTAAGTCATAGTTTACTCACTGTAATAGGCTTATATTTATACAATGGTTCTTGCAGTTTTCTTGCATAGCATCAAGCATTATATACCAGCTATTTGTTAAATTTCAAACCCCCCTCCCCCGCCATATGAATAAATCAAAGTAATGACGGAAGGGGATTGTTTGAATTTAGCAAGAGAATATTTGAGCCGCGTCACGACAAAACAACATAATGCGTTTGCGACCAGCATGGATCCAGACCAGCCTGCGCATCAGCACAGTCTGATCAGGATCCATGCTGTTCGCTATCAGTTTCTCTACTTGTTATAGGGTTTGTAAGCGAACAGCATGGATCCTGATCAGACTGCGCGGATGCGCAGGCTGGTCTGGATCCATGCTGGTCGCAAACCAATTATGTTGGTTTTGTCGTGACGCGACTCATTTATTAATGACTTGAAAAAAGTTCAATTCTTTATTCTAGCCCCAGCCGTTAAAGTGACCATATTAAATTATGTCATCCTTAACTACTGTTATCAGATCAGGGGAATGAATTGCTGCATGTTGAATGTTGAAAATATTTAAGAAACATATTGTAGTATCTTATGGAACTTCAGCTGTGATACTTTATATGGTAGTTTTTTTACAAAATGCCAAAAATGGTATTTTTTCCCTTGTGCAAGATTGTTGCACTGATTTACTTAAATGGCATCAAATTATATTATTTATCACAAAGACATTGTCAATCTTGGGCTTAACATCAGGGGACCAAACAAAAGTGTTCTTAATAAATAAAATCAATCAATAAATAAAAATAGACAGTTGATTTGTTAAAATTAACCAGGTTTTTCAGTAAGTTGAATCATAAAATCACATTAGATATATCTAAATCTGAATGTCATTCCTAATTAGAAGGGTGCTTGAGAGATTTAAATCGCCCAGAATTACACATTGCTCTAAAAACCTACATCTAGAAATTACTAAATCCCATTACTAGAACTTTACTAAATAAGGTAATCCATTTTTGTACAGTCTGGTCTAAATCCCAGTAGAATTACACAGTCAAATTTTGCTTGATCTGAAATGAGGTGAAATGGCTTGTTTTTTTTGTTTTTCTTTTTCAACATTGTATAAGAACCAGGTCCATTTGTACACAATGTGAAAATTCAGAAGTCTCAAAATTGGGAAATTTGTACAAAGAAGATTTTTGATGACAATGATATTGCATATATTGTGTTAAACCGTAATAATTCTATTTAGCGCCCATCCTCTAATAGACGCCCACCCCCCATATTTTGGACAAAAAACGGCCATTTTTCAGCCCAAAGTTGAAAAATTAACTGCCCCTTTTAAACGCCCATCCCCCGATTTGAGTACAATTCAGCTTACCTTAACAATTCAAGTTTCCTTATTTCCGTTTTCACGTAGGAACGAACTTCCTTTTTCTTGTCTTTTTTTCCGTAAAGTTTATATGTACACGGTATTTCAATGCCACCACCTTTTACAAAAGTTCCTTTTGATGACGAACGCGGTTCTCCAAGTATTTCGGCACTGATAATGATTTCTACAATAAGTCCATCTTTGAATAATTTTCTAAGAGGCTGACATAATCCCTCCGGTATATGTCCAACAAGAGATCCATTATTTTTTACGATAATTGCGCTATCACTATGTTCATTTTCTGGTTCCAAATTACACTGAAGTATAGTTCCGACTGGGCATGTATATTTGTGTAACGTGATATCCCTTAATAACAGATTTTATAGACACAAAGCATACTGGTGTTGCCATAATTCAATGTGTTTTGTGTATAAGATATATCTAATGTATAAAAAATAACCATTCCGAGATGCCAAAACTCACGCGCCTATTCCATTACGTCAGCAAGGTCAACGTGCGTGGTTCAATGTATTGGGGCCCAACATGGGAGATTAGTTCTGATTAAAATTATTTTGAACAATAGACGATTGTCTTTTTATATCAAAAATCCCGCATCCATCCCTTTAGGAACATATATGCTTGTGTCAGTAAAATCGGTCAGAACTATTCTTACTTTTTTTTTAACAATTATATTGGCGGGTAAAAAATGCATAATGATCGGACTCAAAATATTCCATTGACTTTTTGAATTGTATAGAACATCCCAGATTAGCAATTAATTGGTAATTACATAAAATATATCGTGGGAAAAAATCAATAATAATTTTAATAATAAAATAAAGCAGACAGGTGATTTTTAAAATTTCCAGTTTTCAGTAAGGATCTAAACATTGCACGGTATTAAATGCGAAAAGAAGAGGGCTTTGAGCGATTTAAGATACCCGAATTACTTTAGCTTGAATACTCTGAATTATAAATCAACAAACTCTTTTCTTGGTAATTTCCCTTTTTGTAGGGGCCAGTGGATTACATCAAAGTCTTTTCTTTTGAAATTAAGTTTGTTTTGGTGCTTTCTTTTTAATTAAGACCATCCCCAATTTGAAAAATCAGATTCTAATTTAAAGAGAAGGGAATGACAAATAGAATATATTACGGTATTTAACACCAATAAAATATATGTATTTTTTCTCTTTTGCATATAAGATCAACAGCTACCTATCAGAAAGATGTTGTGAACAGGGTTGTAACTGTTTTATCATTTAAAAGGTTTTGACAACATGTTTTGGGAAAGTGCTCGAGCATTGAACTGGACTCATCTAAATAAAGAAAAAGAAACAAGACAATATGACTATATAATGTGCACTGTTACATGATGATGCCTGTATGTTTCATGTTTAGTTACATGCAGTCATGTGCTTCAAACCCTCTTGTTTTAGCTCTAAAGACTACTTATAGTGTGTCCTGGGCTGAGTGGTTAAGGTTGTTGACATCAAAACACTTGCCCCTCAACGCTGAAGGTTTGAATCCTGCCAGGGACTTTGGATTCTGTTATGTGAGGAAGCTTTCCAGCTAGCTTAGGGAACATAGGTGGCTTAGGTCTACTTAGGTCCCCACTTGTGCCTAAAATAATGCACAAAGGAGCACGTACCTGAGGTCTTCCTCCACCTGGAAAGCTAGAAAGACCCCAACCTCTACTGTGTTGGTGCAAAGTATGTCCTAACCAACACAAAAAACAACAACATAAAACACCACGGATTTATATATAAAAACAGATGCAAAAAAAATGATTTTGTTTCCAAAATAAATTGTCTAAAATGATGGTCTGAAAATAAACCTAATTCCTAAAATAAGGTGAAAATTAACGACATAGCAGACAGTTAAAACCTGGTTAAACCGACTTCTCTACCATTCTTATACCTTGTAGACAGAAATAGTGCCAGGGACATAAGCAGATTGTTCTGAACTAAAGAAAAATTATGGTAAGTCCCAGACAGAAATGATGTGTGTAATTAAATTTAATGGTGATAATAATTTCACATTGACTTTAGATGTCCTTATATGGTACACTAGGTATGGGTTGACCAAAAAACAAACAACCTCGTTTTAAATTGACATTTCAACTGATCAAATATCCTTTGCAAAATTGATCAGATTGTGTAACTTTAGAAATAAGAAAAAATAATGTCACAAAACTGTTTTAAGAATTTGAATTAATGCTGACATCTTGATCTTCTTATGGTACCTTTTGATGTAGAAACTGTTTAGGATTTCAAAAAATAAAAACGATTAGATATTTCATGAGATATTTTAGGAAAATGAAATTCCATTTAAGGAATGTATCAGACACACATAAAAAACTTGACATAGAAAATGTAAAAGCTATCACTTACAACTGTCAGTAACATGTAGATAAATTAATCGGTCAACTCAAGCTCTTTGTTGACTGTGAGGACCTTTGTTGATCTTGAAGACATTCTGGTGTAAAGTAATCAAGAATTAGTGTTTATTTTGTGGTCGGTCCTTGGGGGGAAAGCTCCGTGGAATATATTCTGGATTAGGTAGATTGCAATCATTATTCTATAAACGACAGATATAGTCGACAGATATAGTCGGGGAATCTCCATCACTGTCAATACGAACGGATATAAATAACTGTCAACAGAAACGGACATTCATAGTACCCTTGGCACTGCGAGAATATCCAGAAATCGAGTTAAGCTTCTGCGATCAATCAAAGCATGCAGTCCTCTGTTTCAACGATGGTTTTCAGTATCTTCTGTAACAGTATATTTGTTCACTGAACACTGGGAGCTTAATCATCATTATCCCCTTACTGTTAGGCTGCGAAATCTCAAAAGAATTGTAACATATATATTGAAAATTCCAATGATTTATTGATAATACAGCAGGAGAAAAGCATTATGATAAAAACTGATGGCATGACTTCATTAGCATTGACTTTCTGCATTTCTGTCTGTCTCTGTCTTTTGGGCATTTAAACCATGACTGTGAAAGCATTCATTAACACTGAGCATCCCTGGTGTGATATTGGCCAATTACTTTTGCAACATGCATTTTTAAATGTCCATGTTACATAATGTTTTACACAAAGTGTCATTATGCTAAAAAAGAATTCACTGTCAAGTTGAGATATATTAGTTACAATTTTTTTAAGATTGACCATCATGATGGTTATTGACCAATAGTAGATAATGCCAAATGTTATGGACAAAATGCAAAAACTGCATAATATGTAAAAAATACTGCCTTAATCTTGTTATAAATTGAATAATGTTGATAAGTTCTGAAAGATATGTATAGAAGTTTCCTTGAGTAGCGTTAATTATTGATAATTCATGCGAAGTAAATTATGAATTTTAAAAGCCGACAAAATGTAAGGCTTTCTTGACTTTTACCTGCGTCTGGTGAGGCTAGAAAAATTTGCCACCCAATTTTATAACCACTCTGATGTTGAAGAATCTGATAACATGAATGGACACTTCCAATATCAAAAAAAAGTGGAAACAAAAAAGAAAGCCCAAAAATGATAAAGTTGAAAATTTTGGCGACATGCAGGCTTAAGATAATGTTACTGCCTTTCCCAACATAAAAAAAAATTCTAAGCCCAGGAATGTGACTATCCATCAAAACTGATGACAATATTCCATCAAAACATGCAGACATTTGTGTATCTTGATCTCTTTTTTCCATCTCTTTCGTTAAATAAACTCAATTGTTCTACAGTTTTGCTATTATTTGATTAGAAATGATATAACATAGGTCTAGACATTCATCTCTGACTTCTTCTCAGGATTTCTCTTCATATAGGTTGACCTTTGGCTTCACTATTACCAGAATTGGAGACTTCCTTTCTTCCCTTTTGGTTTCTTTCTAAAGATATTGCACTGAGAATAATTGTTACTGATTGCGTGATTACAAAAGACAATTTTCTAGGTGTCGTTTTTCTTCTTCAAACGAGAAAGATTTACAATTATTTCAAAAAGGAAGTCATATCATGCCGTAAAAACTGAAACTCTTTGATGTGAGTTGTAAATTGATTCCCATATATTAAAGTGTCAATAGAAAATGACATTGTCTTTTATATTTGCTAGGTTCTGTGGCTTTGAAAGCTGAAGATTCTGCCTATAAATTGACAGAATTTGCTGTAATTTGACAAAATGGAGGCTGCTTGTTTACTAAAATCATTTAAAATCTAGACTGAAAACTTAGTCAACATAATTTTGCCTTTACTGGTTGAGTCATCATTTGCAAAGTCTTGCAAAGGTCAAAAAGTAATAACTGACATTTTTTCTACTTCCAACACTGGAGTAAACACAACAGTTTTAGGAATGTCACTGTGTAGAACTTTTCTTTAATACAGAATGATGAAAATGGGTAAGGAGCTGGCTAGTTTAGTCAGATGGTTCTGAGGAAAGGTATTCCACGGGTCCAAGGATCAATTCATGGTTGGACTGCACATTGTTAGCTTGCCTGTTTCAAAGAAAAAGTAGAGCTATTATGATTGCTGTGTCAACAATGTGGTGGTTGTTGTTGTGCAAAAAATGGATGGGAAGTACATGTATGTCTCTATATAGAACTGTGTTAAGTTAAAATATTAGTGGCCGTTGTAGCTCAGTTTGTAGATCCGCAGATCAGTATATAGAGGGTCTCACATTCAAGCCCCATTCAAGCTGCACTGAGTTTACAAAATATATGGCATACATAATGGTTATTTGTAGTTGCAAACCTAAAATTGAAATTCTAGCAAACATCTATTTTTGTTGCTTTTTTCCATGTTGAATGAAAACTGACAGTTTACTAATATTATCTCCAGGCAGTGTGATAAGAACCATATGATGTCCTTGGCTGATGTTGTTAACATTGATTTCTTTCTACACATCTTTGATTGCTCTGTAAGTGACTTGCATGTTTCAGGACAAGTATAAATTATTCTTTCAATTCTCCAATAAGTCATTGTCATCACATTTCCTGTTGGGTCGTGTCTAATTATTAGTCTTCAAGTTAATGGATGGATGGATGATTGAATGGGTCATTTGAGGAGAGCATTTAAGACTACAGGTAACCTTAGTTGACCATTGATGGCCAGAGAGATAAGTAAATGACCAGATAATTTCCATTTATGGTCAGTTTGTCAAACAAAAACAGTGCTCTGTGATAATTAGTGTCCTTGCATGCAGACGGGGTCACTAGATGGTCCGAAAGATTAGCTCCGATGACTTTCGAGTGCTTTGAATGCGTAAAGAATTGTTGACAGTATTTTATTGATAATGGTACTGAGTCATACATTAAATAAATATAATAATATTCCTTGATTGAGATTTATTTATTGTGATATTCCCTTCAGATATCAGATTTTCAAATTTTCTCAAATTATACAATTTTGTTTTTATTAACATACACCTTTTGATGCTTATATATTTCATAATAATTCAACATTGTGATACTCTGACCACAAGTAAGTTTTGTCTTGTAACAATGAATTTATATTTACTTACTGAAAAGCACAAAAAATTCAGCAAAGTTGATAGAAAATCAATTAATAACAAGGGATACGTCTGGTCTGCATGCAGTTTGTAAACATTTTATTTCTGCTAACAGTTTTTCAAGTGTTAGCCCTGTCATTAGCACATGTTTCCCTTAGGCGAAGATTTCATGCTAATAGCTTCCTGCGAGATTACTTAAAACAATCCTTTCAACAAGTAAAAATGCCTCTTATAGTCCAGGTGGTATTGACAAGTAATTGTGTCTTCTTTAAACAACATGGCAGTCTTTTGTTTTGGTCTTTTGTTCAAGAGGATTTACTTTTTCTTCCCGTTAATCCATCAGCATTTACTTTTTTCTGTGTGGGGCATGCGTTTATATGCTCGTCAGCTGTTGCGTTCTTCCGCCCAAACAATGAATATGATCTTTTTGTGTTGACAATAATTTCTATGTCGATCACAGTTTGAAATTAATAAGAAGCTAGGCAAATAGCAACGAAGTGTTCACAAATTTAACACTTCAGTATTGTTCAGATAATATACTAATTAGAGAATAAAATATCATGTCTGTTCTGCAATCCCTGTAACAAAGACCTTTCTGTGCTGAACGTAATGTACTTTTTCCTGTCTTGTTAATGATAGAAAGTCTAATAGATTTCAATATCATAATAATAAAAATCTGGAAACAAAGTAGCATTAATCACAACAAAATTACAAGAACACTGAAGTGAAGTACGGGGCAACTTTTTACAGCAGTAATAAGTCTTGTCAGACTGCTGAGGTACATAAACTTAAGCTTTCTACATTTACTGTTTCTTACATTTTCCTATCAGTGTAAAGCTCTTTGAATATATACAAGGCTCTATCAGCCTAAAGCTGTTTCTTTATGTACTGAGCTCCAATCAGTTTCAAGCTCTTTCTACATTTACTAAGCTCTATCAGACAAAAGCTCTTTCTACATTTACTGAACTCCATCAGCCTAAAGCTCTTTCTACATTTACTGAACTCCATCAGCCTAAAGCTCTCTACATTTACTGAACTCCATCAGCCTAAAGCTCTTTCTACATTTACTGAACTCCATCAGCCTAAAGCTCTTTCTACATTTACTGAACTTCATCAGCCTAAAGCTCTTTCTACATTTACTGAGCTTTTATAATCAGCCTAAAGTTCTCTACATTTACTGAACTTCATCAGCCTAAAGCTCTCTACATTTACTGAAC
Source organism: Ruditapes philippinarum (assembly GCF_026571515.1). Classification (NCBI taxonomy): domain Eukaryota; kingdom Metazoa; phylum Mollusca; class Bivalvia; order Venerida; family Veneridae; genus Ruditapes; species Ruditapes philippinarum. The sequence continues at coordinate 101,243 of NW_026854959.1, forward strand.
TATGTCAGTCTAAAGCTCTCTACATTTACTGAACTCCATCAGCCTAAAGCTCTTTCTACATTTACTGAACTCCATCAGCCTAAAGCTCTTTCTACATTTACTGAACTCCATCAGCCTAAAGCTCTTTCTACATTTACTGAGCTCCATCAGCCTAAAGCTCTTTCTGCATGTACTGAACTATGTCAGTCTAAAGCTCTTTCTACATTTCTGAACTCCATCAGCCTAAAGCTTAAGCATAAAGCTCTTTTCTATGTATTGAACTCCATCAGTCAATAAAGCTCTTTCTCCATCGTCCTAAAGTATGTTCTGAACCTTGTCAGCTTAAAGCATGAAGCTCTTTCTCTGTGGAGCTCTATCAGCTTAAATCTCTTTCTCTATATACCAAGATACATCATCTTAAAGCTCTTTTTACATACTAAGCTTCATCTGCTAAAAGATTTTTCTGCAGCTGAGCTGCATTAGCTTATAGCTTTTTCTACTTGAACTAAATCTGAATCAATGTCAAAAGTATTGTTTAAAGATAGGCCATAAGTTTCTCATGTGGGAAAATTGCATTATATTTAGATTGCTTTAGCTTTTATTCTAGTTACACACTTGGGTATTGTTTATTCTTGAGCTCTGTCACTGTTGAAAATAAATCCCTAGGATCTGCTCCAAAATCACATATTATATTCAAAGAATGATGTTTTCAGAGCCAGTCATTTTTTGTTTGCACAAGCATATATTATTTCATATCACACGGACATGCTCCCAGAGCAGTAGTATATCTTTTCTGCTCAGCATTAGATTATTGTAACTGCATATAAATAAAGAAGTTAATATGATAGCCTTGTGTTTAAGGGGATGATTACTGATGTAATACTATAAATATTGTCATATACATGTGGCTTTATCTGCTCCCATAGCAACAAGTGTCACATATATCATGTACATAGTTCCTGATTTATGGCTGGTTCCCCCAGTGCGACCATTGTTCCATGCACTAATGATATTGTGATGTGTTTGATCGGTGACTGGTTCCCAGAGCAACTTACGCCATATAGATCATTGTACATAACGTAAAAGATAGCATCTGAAGCATTTTTCCAACCAGCATTATCATTATTCTGTCGGTGACAGAGTAAGCTTGGCACACTCCCTCGTGACCGCGCGTCTAACTATTTCATCACGTTGGTGGATCCCTCGATCACATATCTAATGGAAATGCATTATACAATAACCTTATTGTTGCATAAAATCAGAAGAAAAATCTTAAGATAAGAGAACATATTTCATTTAATTACAATCTCATAATATGAATATTATAATATTTACGAGACCTGCATCAAATGCTTTCATAGCTGCAGAACATAAATGATTGCCTGTTCAGTTTAAGTACTTTGATCTTGATATATCCTTAAAACTAAAAATACACTTATACATAATTATGCAATGCAAAACGATGGAAGCAGTCGCTGCATTTCTATGTAAAATTATTGCAAGTCCATTGCATAGTCTTTGAGGGGAAATTCTGGACAGATTCAATGGAACCAAATACAGTATCTATGGGGAAAGGGCTATTGACCTTATTCTGTTTGTGAAATGGTAAAAACAACTTAATCTAGAAATTGATTTCAAGATAATATTACTTGATCTTTCTGGTCATTTGTCAGTTATTTTACTGTGAATTTGATAGAAAAGGTCAAATTGTCTGTAAGAAATATCTTTTATTGTTATTTTCTCTCTAGATTTTATCATTTTCTTAAGTGGTTTTCATGTTTTTATACAATATATCTCATAATCATCCCATTTCTTCATTAAATATATCTGTATTTTGTTGTCTGCTTTCACTAGTGACCATTACAGAAATACATCATATTTAGTGTTTTGAAATTACTTTAATAAACATTTGATTTACTGACTAATTATAAGGTACCCGATTTACCAAAGTTAGTGTGTTATGATTCTTTTGAAATACTGCAATCTTATTGGACAAATAATGTCAGACACTTAAATATGATATAATTGTGTTACATCACAATTAAGGCAAGGCAGGGCATGTTTGATTAGAATTCTGTTACTTTAAGTGTGAAGTGTCACTTATGATAGATGGTGTATTAAAGTAAATGTTATATTTTAAGCTGTTAAGGCACTCCTAATGTTTCTTTTAAATGTTTAAGTGTGCAGAATGAATTGTGGGTGTATTACTGAAATATGTTTCTGAATTGAACTGTTAAGAAGAGTTTAAACAAAGAAAATGGCTTTTAGTTACGTCAACATAGTTTAGGTCATATCTTCACTTCCTGGCTTTGATAGGTGGGGTAATGATGACAGTTGCTGATTTGTACATTAATTATTGTACAGACTGACACTTTTTCTTTTGAAATATTTATACATCCCTACAAAGATTCAAACCTACCGCATTGACAGCAAAGCATTTTTATGCTCCCCGAAAAATTTCGGGGGAGCATATAGTTGGCGCCTTGTCCGTCTGTCCGTCTGTCCGTCTGTTATCTTGTCCGGAGCATAACTTGAAAACCCTTGGAGATAATTTGTTGAAACTTTATACAGTGGTAGAGGGCATCAAGGGGGAGTGCAGTGTCAAAGAACCATAACTCTATTTTGCCCGGTTTTTGAATTATTTCCCCTTATAGAAAAATCTTGTCCGGGGCATAACTCTAAAACTATAAGAGATATCAACATGAAACTTTGTAGGTGAATAGATCTCAATGCGTAGATGTGCAGTGCATAAGAACAATAACTCTTTTTGTCCTAATTTTGGAGTTATTGCCCTTTGTTAATTTTAATACTTTGAACTTTGTCCGGAACATAACTTGAAAACCCTTGGAGATAATTTGTTGAAACTTCATACAGTGGTAGAGGGCATCGAGGGGGAGTGCAGTGTCAAAGAACCATAACTCTATTTTGCCTGGTTTTTGAATTATCTCCCCTTATAGAAAAATCTTGTCCGGGGCATAACTCTAAAACTATAAGAGATATCAACATGAAACATTGTAGGTAGATAGATCTCATTGAGTAGAGGTGCAGTGCAAAAGAACCATAACTCTGTTAAGCCTTATTTTTGAATAATCTCCCCTTTTAGAAAAATCTTGTCCAGGACATAGCTGTAAAACTATAAGAGATATCAACATGAAACTTTGTAGGTAGATAAATCTCAATGGGTAGATGTGCAGTGCATAAGAACAATAACTCTTTTTGTCCTAATTTTGGAGTTATTGCCCTTTGTTTATTTTAATACTTTGAACTTGAACTTTGTCTGGAACATAACTTGAAAACCCTTGGAGATAATTTGTTGAAACTTCATACAGTGGTAGAGGGCATCGAGGGGGAGTGCAGTGTTAAAGAACCATAACTCTATTTTGCCTGGTTTTTGAATTATCTCCCCTTATAGAAAAATCTTGTCCGGGGCATAACTCTAAAACTATAAGAGATATCAACATGAAACATTGTAGGTAGATAGATCTCATTGAGTAGAGGTGCAGTGCAAAAGAACCATAACTCTGTTAAGCCTTATTTTTGAATAATCTCCCCTTTTAGAAAAATCTTGTCCAGGACATAGCTGTAAAACTATAAGAGATATCAACATGAAACTTTGTAGGTAGATAAATCTCAATGGGTAGATGTGCAGTGCACAAGAATCATAACTCTACCTTGCCTAATTCTGGAGTTATTGCCCTTTGTTTATTTTTACTTTTTGAATTGTCTAGGACATAACTCGGAAATCATAAGAGATATCATCAAGAAACTTTGTAGGTTGATAGATCACATTGATTAGAAGTGCAGTGCAAAGATTTGTAACTCTGCCTTGCCTAATTTTGGAATTATTGCACTTTGAACTTTTTCCACGGACATAACTCTGAAACTACAAGAGGTGTACTTTCCTGTGTCCAAAACCTATTCAGGGAGCATCACCCGGGTCAAACCGGACTCTTGTTATTGTTAGTCTGCAGCCTCACTCGGCAAACAGATGGCCCTAAACTCGAAAAATTATATCGGCACCTTCAGTTTTAAGCAGTACATGAATCACTTAGCTCAGCAAAATTTTAATATGCCATGATCTGTATATTTTTATGATGAATACGGTACTAAAATCATAAATGGCTATAAGAACAGTTAATTAATAGATCCTTCAATTTATGTTACATTTATATAATTAGCAGATATCCGATTATTAATGTTACCACCAGTTATTACCTGTGAATTAAAGGTCGTCAACAAGGTATCAGTTTAATTTCGCTTGTAATTGAAAGTTGGCTGGGGGTGGACATTTTGTGATAAATATGGTACTGAATAAAAGACATTATCTTAAACAGTATCAGTATCATCTTACATTTGCATGCCAGTCATTGATTTTTGTGGGGATATCAAGTTACATAATTTAATTAATTGTGTAATAGGAGACAGTCAGGTGATGTGATGTTGGTTCTCCGCTGATATACGAGTATTCACCGAGTATTCCCCGAGTCTTCGCTCTTTTGAGGCTGATAATATTAACAATTAGTAAGTATTTAGAGGCAGATTTATATGTTAAAGACGTAACAGCTTTCAAATCGCACTTCTTTTTTAAAATTTTTTAAATCGTTACATCTGAAATTGGATATATTGGTTAACATCTCGTTGACTTGTTGGTAATATGTCAATGGCATTCCTTTTCATTTCGTTGTAGAGTTGAATTCGAAGCACATTTGCTGAAAAAAATCGTGCATTAACCGCATTGAATTTATTTCCTTTGATAGTTTCCGTTTTAACAGAAGCAACTGCAAATTTTTCTTCTGCCTCTTTCTTGTTGAGTGTCATTAGTAGTGACTTGAAGTAGCATGAGTAAAGTTCAGTAGAGCTTGAGAAATTGCCTTGTGAACTTCCATCAATGGTGTTAGACCATTCCATAATTAAATTATTTAACCTGATCGTTTTTATTGTTATAAGAGCATGTTTTGAAGTGAAAAGCATTTAATTGCTTTTGATATCTTTTGCATGACTCGCATAATATTACAATAATTGTATTTTTGGATTTATAACCAACGATGTTTCAATATGAATGGACCTTGCATTTACTGCACTGATCAGACCCAGTTTATGACATAGAGTATGGGCTTACCAACATCTGAGAGGCCCTGGAGATTACAAATAAGCATATATAAAACATATGAGCCCTGTAGAATATTCATTCTTCTTGATATCATACATGCTTAATTGGCTTTAAAGTTAAGAGCTGGATGAATTTTCTGTTGAAAGCCAACAGAATCAAAAGGATGCAAAATAAGATCTCCTGGGTAAAAAAGCATTGATGTGTGTGACAGTATGAAAGCAGTTTAGCATTTGGCCATGTGTGCCCCATCTTACGCAACCAATAATCACCACGGGTTTTTTAAGCTGGTGACATAACTTGATACTTTATGGTGTTGGTGTGACATATGGTAAAAGCTACAGTCATTATTTTTTTTCTGAGTCAAATCTTTATTACATTATCCGTTTGGCATACTGTAAACTCTTTCGATTTCACAACTACAAATTTTCGACATTTTTAAATTTTGTTTGTTTAGAAGAATTTTGCATTAATTTTGATAAATTTTGTGTTATTACTGTTAATGAAAGGCAATATCTAAAAAAAAAAAAAAATTGTTACATTATTGTATACTTGTATTCATTTGAAAAAAATAAAAAATAATGTTGAGCATGAATTTCATTTTAATTAAATAGTGTTTTCATTGTCTTAAAATTTTATTCCCATCATGCTGTTCTTGTGAGAATTTGAAAGGGAATGAACAATACAAAGTAATTTCAATTCAGTTTTCAATCAACGTGACTTTAGGCGGTCCATCAACGAGGCTATCTGTCGTGAATACTCCTGCCGCGGAATGATATTTTACCGAGCTTTGATCATTGTTGCACATACAGATGGCAGCCCATAATGCAACAGTAGGAAATGCAAAATTAGCATGTGAAGCAGCGTGTTGAAATGTTCTTTTGAAAAGATGTTGAGGAAAATTTTGCAATTTTAAAAACGCTTTGTTAGGCCATTGTGTAATGAGCCGTCAAATTCTGCTGAAGACATTGGCTTTATTGTGATTTTTGTTGTCTTTTTTTATATTTTTGTAAAGAGTTATGATCACTGAAAATCAATTATATTTAATGATAAATAATGATTCCTAATGGACGAATTTCATAAAAGTTGCTTTTTTCAAATCAATTTGTACCTCGCCTTAAGATTGTTACGAAATTATATGTTTTTTCATTTATATTTTCAGACTGTGAGTTACTTCAACAGAAAAGGACAATTGCTCTGATCACTGTAACACAGGTAAGACAATTAAATTTTGTAATCAGAAAATATGGGTCTTAAGCATTACAAAATAAATTAAATAGAAAGAAGAAAATGTCTGTAAACATATACAAAATTCTGCCATTATGTTCGAATCCAATGACAAAGGGTTGTATTTTGAGAAAACTTAATAAGTATTATACGTATTATAAGAAAGGTTATGAGAGATTCAAATTCAAATAGCCATCCGGTTAGCTCAATGGGTAGAGCATTGGACTGTGAATCGTTTGACCCAGGTTCGATTTCCAGACGGCGCAGGTCACTTTCGTTGTGATTGTTCATGAAATCTTTTCTACGATCATTTGGACTGTACCTCTGCCCTGGTATGTACAGAAGTTTCAGTTCCTTGTGAATGTGAAGGCAACTTGTACTGGTAAACTGCTTGAAAGCCTTTCCAGGAACGATGCGGTGGCTGAACTGTACTCTGGTAAATTCAGTGTGGCTTACTGCCGATGATCCGGACTGAAAACTACCAACACCACCACTACGAGATTCTAATTCAAAGTCACTTTTTAAAAATGTGATTTTAGGAGTTTAATTGAGAAATAATTGAATCTCGGATCTATTCTTTTACTGTTTTTCTTCACCTTTTTCAGTTGAATACTCCTTTGCTTTTTTATATTTGGGAAGAAATAACAACATATACATTTTTCATCAATTGGCAAATTAATTTAAGAACACAATCTAACAGGAAATTATTTACCTTGCCAATGGCAAAGCTCTTTTTATTTTCTCTGACCAATTCATTTCCCCCTGCTTAAATCTAGTTCCGCAGTGAATGAAAAAAACCAAATTTAGTACCGCAGTGAATGAAAAAAGAAAATCTTGTTCAGCAGTGAATAATATGATTTTTGTACATATTTGGAGAGAGTAAATAAGTGTGTATACAAGCATCGAAGACAGGGATTTGCCGTTAGGCAAATGGTAACGTAATGGTTCTCTAGCGTGCCTGTGCCTAATCAAGTGAACGCACTCTTGATAAATTCCTTTTGAGGAATTTTTCCATGAAGTATTCTTTTAATCAAATTTTATTAATGGTAAAGCAACATTGATTGAAATAATGTCAATAAAACGTCCTGTTTCAAAAGAAAGACTAAATTTTGCTCGGTGTGTATCATTCATAGATAATAAACTAGTAATTGTCCATTTTGGTTGAAATTAAATATAGCTACAATGTAGTATCTGCGTTACATTTAAGTAGCTAATGTAGTAGTGGTGACAACAAAATTAGTTTAAAAATTTTACTCGGCATTACATAAGAAACTTTCTCTTATGTCACAGGAGAAAGAAATTGAGTGCTATTTAATTCAACTTTATTTAAATACAAGAAGTCTCAATGGATGATGCTTGGATCAGATTACTTACAGACTCATTTTTGTTCCTAAGGAAAACGGAAACAAGAACAAATAATTTGCATGTTTTTGCATGTAAATGTTACATTTTGATTTAAGAGTTTATCCTCAGAGACGATGTGTGATCGGACTAGATTATGGCACACCTCCGCCTGTTTCTTCTAAGATGCTTTTTAAAGAAAAGAATTATTCAAAAGTATTGAAAGAACTATATGTTTGTTAATACCCTAAAAAAGCAAATGGCCCATGATAAACAGTTTAAACTCCTACTTGCGCAGCATAATATTTGCACAATATTCATGTATGATGAATAACACAGACATTCTATGTAATAACTCCTCGAGAATATCACCGAGAATATCACTGAGAATAATCACCGGCTCACTAGCAGTGTGGCAATACCACGTGATATTGACGTCATTTTCGGCATCATTTCCAAGACAAATGTTGCTCGATTCGGAAAAGAAAATAGCCGTAAATATTTTATTTCTGTACCAATTTCTTTGGGATATGCACCAGTCTACGGGGAAAAATATAAGCTTTCAACAGAGTATTGGATCTTCGTCAGTTTATAAGCCGTTTTATCAAACACTTTGCCTAACCTTGGAAGTTGCTTGTTTTAGAGCGGGCTTCAGTTGCAAGCTATTTCGTTTTCTGACGTTATCTGGTCTACGCCATGATTAAAAAGTCAGGTTTACATCAACCGGGAGTACGGAAGGCAAAACTATACCTAAATATGTTCATATTTTTATTATGAATGACATAAATCTTACATTTTTCTTCAATTGTCAAATCTGGCACCAGTTCCAAGTCGAAAAAAAAGGACTACAGTTTAAAGCCGATTTTAGAATCCGTTGCAAATGCGAAGCAACATGTCTACCGTTCTCTTTCTATAATTATGTTAACCATGAAAAACTTTTTATTTTCTATACAATTTACATAAACACTAATGAATATTTAAATATTTTTTTCCTCGCTGCGATATTTAAGTGATTTTAAAAGTAGTAAAATTGTTGTCTGTACTGCAGTATTTGTAAAAAAAAATGATTTACTCTTTAATCATTGTTCTTTCACGGTAATGATTATGAAACATTTATTTGTGTCATGTAGCAATACTAAACATGGAATAGAAAACAGAAACCCTAAATTTCCCCTAAAACGGCAAAATTGAAAATGTTTCAGGCTCTGATTGACTTAGCTAGCCTGTCCAATGAACGTGCACATTCCGGATCACTTCGATTTGTATGCTGTAAAAAGGGTTACGCCTCGACGCGGCAATTTTAAAGTCAAATGTAATTCTTTTGTAAAGAGCCTTTGTATATATATAAAGAACCTGTAGCAATCTTTTAGTATGATAGATTAAGCTTTTTAACACAGTGGCACTCGTTGATAAAATATATTTTTATATCCTGTTTTCATACCCACGGTAACCGTTTTCGTGAACTGGATATAACTTCGTTAACTTAAGAACACTATTAAACACTATCTATTTTATAATTGCATTTATTTCTGTTGATGAACTGCATATCTGACAAATTTAGTTAATTATATCAGTCAACTCAGCTTTATCAGAGAGCTCACCAATATACATTGTAAAGAGAGGAAGGGAACGGAATATTTGTGGTTTGAAAACATTTAAATCGAGTAGAACTTTTTTAACAATAATGTCTCTTTCAACTGAATAAAAACGATAGGGCTATTTGGGACTATTTCTTATCGATGTGGTCATTGGCTGTAAATGCATGGATTATTGCACGCGGCATGACCTGCAAATGTCCTAAACAGGCTTTTTGTAGCATTTTAAGATTTAAAAAGGATCGCACATTAAAATCTAAAACATGATAAACGTGACGCATATACTTAATAAGTGAATTATCTGATATGTAAATAAAGAAGTAAGTCATTTGACAGTTGAAGGATAAGAATTGAAATTACTCTTCAAATGTTATCGTAATTTTACTAAGCTTATGTTAGCTATCAATTATTCAATGGACGCATCAGTGGCATATGGACCCCAGTCATAGATCTTGCCGATGTTGCTATTACAGATGTTAATGTAAATATTTATATAATTTTTGATAATCATTGTTATTTCCGTCTTGTTGAATGTTTTGTTTCAAGAAATTTGATTTTGATCGATGGATGTTGGTTTGTAAAATCATTTATCTGTTAACTATTTTCTACTTTGTTTACTCCACATGGCGTCCATTCTCGTTCTTATTCATGGCTATTTTGGGTCTTTTTGATAAATAGAGAATTATAAGTAATGCAACTAAGTAACAATTCTATCAGATTTACAAGGCAAAGTTCCAAGTTCAAATTGTGTTTTAGTTTATCAAACTCTATAGAACTTTATTATACAACAATTCCAGAAAAATATATACCTTTTAAAAGTCTCTCTTTTGAGGATAGAAAAACCTGTTCGTCACATTCACGAGTGTCAGTGTTTGTCAGAATAAACTGAAAAAAATACCTTTAGCTTAACAACACTCTCGTTAAAGTGTAACACTTTCCATATCATACAAAAGTGTTTTTATATTAACTCTTTCTCTCACTGAGAGCACATATATTTCTTATCAATTTCGCCATTGTGAAATAGAATAAAACACATTTAACTACATAGGATAAGATGAGCAATACTTTAAACATCTTCAAAACGAAACCAAACATTATTTTCCGACAGGACTAAATCTACGTGATTTGACGTGCACTATTGCGATACAAGTAAGTGTTGTTGCTTTAAGGAACAATCAGTTTTTTCATAATCTCCCTGTGAAAGATCAACAATGAAAAACTAAATTGTAGAAAGAGAACGGTAGGCATGTTGCTTCGCATTTGCAACGGATTCTAAAATAGGCTTTAAACTGTAGTCCTTTTTTTCGACTTGGAACTGGTGCCAGATTTGACAATTGAAGTAAAATGTAAGATTTATGTCATTCATAATAAAAATATGAACATATTTAGGTAGAGTTTTGCCTTCCGTACTCCCGGTTGATGTAAACCTTACTTTTTAATTATGGCGTAGACCAGATAACGCCAGAAAACGAAATAGCTTGCAACTGAAGCCCGCTCTAATACAAGCAACTTCCAAGGTTAGGCAAAGTGTTTGATAAAACGGCTTATATACTGACGAAGATCCAATATTCTATGGAAAGCTTATATTTTTCCCCGTAGACTGGTGCATATCCCAAAGAAATTGGTACAGAAATAAAATATTTACGGCTATTTTCTTTTCCGAATCGAGCAACATTTGTCTTGGAAATGATGCCGAAAATGACGTCAATGTCACGTGGTATTGCCACACTGACTAGGTACCTGAGTAGAACCTACAATAACTTGCAAAAATTGTTATACATCGAATCTAATAATCCTCAGGTTATCAAAATATGACCAGAAATTGTCCAAAATAATATAACCTACATGGAATTAATTATGTAACCTACAAGGAATGTATTCGTCTTTGATGATGAACCTTTCTGTAAAGTGTTACATTCACACAGTATTGTAATGGCCTTTATCAACTATGTTTCTATATTGAATCTTTATTTAGAAGTTGCTTAGATCACAAGTTCGATAGTGTACAAAACTACATTGAAATAACCCTATTTAATAGCATTTTTTTCCCATACATAAGAAGTTTTAAAAAGAGCATAAAAGAACATCACTTCGTCTAATGGACCAAAATAGTGCTAAGAAATTACTCATACAAAAGTAATATTTAGATGTAATACTATAACGTCTATATGACAATAAAGAAAATGCTGGTGACGGAATGGAAACCTGCATCTTGATGTCTTTCTTCCCCTTAAATGGTCATAGATATGGAACTTAAGCGTTCATATTAGCGTAAGCTGTGGTAAAATTGAAAATACTAGAGGTGTTTTATTGTCTAATTATGATGAATGCGTCTGGGAGGAAATCTTTATGAAAACAAGCATCTACTTGTACAAATATTGAGGCAATATATTGGTTATTGTGTATAGGCTAAAAAAAAAACGAGGAAAAATTTAAATGTTTTATGGCTGGTTTTTTTTTTTTTTATTACCTAGTCTTATATAAGGCAGAGAAACTGCGGGTCTTTATGTCTCGGAATTTAATGTTTGCTTTGGCTGTTTTTATGGCATGTTTTTTAGCCCCGACTGTTTTGAAGAGAAATTGAGCTATTGATCAGAGTGTAGCAACGTCATTGTTGTCCTTGCAAAAACTTTAATGGAGCCCATTTCTCAAATAATTTCGAAGGTATCTATATGAAACCTGAAATGTTTGCTTATCATTGTTTAGTTAGGGGCATCATTCTGAAATCTCTATTTTTGGAGTTATGCCCCTTTTTAAGTTAGAATTTTTAGGAGACGAGCGTTACCACCGCTTTGCAGTACTCTTGTTAAAGTTTAACCTTATATTTGTTTAACGAGCTTGGCCTGCATTGACTTTTAGAGTTGTTCTTTATAAAACATGCACATGAACATACAGTGATGCAAGATTTTAGAATTTATTTCACAATGGATATTTCATATGTTGTAGAAAAACACAAAGCTCCTTTATTTGTAGTATGCCATTTTTTGTAAAAATTGGGTTTAACACATTACCTGCTTTTGTGTAATGGAAGAAGCTTTTAATTTAGAACATTTAATTTGAAGTTTGATGTATGTCTGTCTGTATTCTAGGCTTAATGAGGGTCCATCCGCCCTTTCGGGTACTGAGAGTACAGACCCCTGAAATTTGATGTATTTAATCATATCATATCTATAGTGTAGAGCCTGGTTGACTCAATATTGATGGCAAAGGCTATAATCATGTTTGGTTCCAGCATTTTATGGCATTAATGCTGAATCCATGCTAAATATGAACAATTTGCAAGATCAATACATGCTTATTATTTACATCTACAAATGAAACAATCACATACATGTATATACCATCGTATTCTTTTATTCTTTTACTGGCTGCTCTAAGAAGATTACTTTTACCATGGTAACACTGAGTAAAAAATAATCAGTTTTGTCAATAACTGGTCATTGGTTAGGTTTTTGTAAATAGGAATAATTGCTTATTACAAGATTGCTTTAAAGTAAAATACATTAAATATTGTTTGTTTAGTTAGGTTTCAAGTTGTTCTAAAACAGATAAAAATATGGCACCTTTGAAGTCTTCAGTTGGTAAATGGAGCACCTTAGGCTCCTCTCATGTATACTATATTAGGAGATGACCAGAGCCCAGTGCATTCTACTCTTGAACCTATAGAGAGCGGGGTCCCTATGAATCTACTTTGCCCGTTATTTCAGATTCTTGCCAGACCCCTTTCCTTGTACAGTCAGAGATCTTCTGCAAGTCAGCAGGATGGCTTCTTTGCATGAAAAATTGTATTGTTCTTTACAGATACTATTTGATGGATTTAGGCGTAACATTATTCTTGTCATGCGTTGACTCTAGAACTAGTCATTGCTACCTTGAGCATATCAACAGCAGGTTATACCCATGCAACCAGTATAGGTCAAGGTCAGCAATGCCATCTGATCATAGACTGCACTGTTTGCTTTTCAGTCAGTATGTATTTTGAAATTTTCCCTATAAATGCTATTGGATTGGCCAAGATTGAAAGATAGACAAGTCCATTTAAGGTACTTAGCATTGTAAGGGTTAAATCGTGCAGGGTACAGTATAGAGCCAAGGCACTGTGCTAAGTCTCAAGGGGTAGTCAAATACACTGATGCAAAGTTTCTGGGAGATATAGTTGTAGCCCTCATTAAATTTTGTAATTCGTTTTTTTCCCTCAAACTATGGTTACTTAATGATTAATGTAAATAAATATATGTGATCTTCAATCAAGGAAACAATTGGAATGTTTTTTGCTTATTACAATAGATCAATCATTTGAAACACCAGTTTGACATGTATTGTATTGTATAGGAATAATTTGTTTCCAGTTTTACCCTACATATGAATACATCATATTAAACACATAATTGACTGCTACGAATGAGATATGTATTTCATTTTTCTCCGCCTATATTCATATATCATTTTACAAACACCATATTGACTAGTTTTAGAAGAGATACGTTTTTTCAGTTAATTAATATGTCATAATAATTGTTATTTACGTGCACAAAAGTTTTCCTGAATTTTCGATATACAGGGCGTCATCTCCATAACCGAAACCAGATCGTTGGCTTGATATACTAGATAATAACGTTTTATGGGCCGAATTTACCATTTTTCTTGGAAAAAAAGTAACTGTGGTCTATTTAAAGTAACGATGCAATGTAATGTTACGCTACAACTGACTGATGGGATTTTTATCGAATGACCATCTTTTCTCCATTAATAATGGCGGAACATCTTTATTGGAAGTGAGAATGATTTAGTATTACGATGCCATGAGATTTTTATTACAAAGAAATGGCAGCAGACGCAAAACAATAATAATATGATATTACTTTAAAAGGGTTTTATATACACTCTAATAAAAAAGATTTTAGGGTAATTTATTTCTTTTTAAGGCCATAATAAATCTGTTTATTTGTTTGTGATTTTACTGTGAAAAAATTGGTGTACGTTTTTTATTTGAGAAAGTGTTAAACTGCTAGAATACAAAATTAAAGAAATTTCTTTGCTTTTAGTGATATAAGGTCAATCTTTCCATACTTTTTGATAGAAATGTTAAAAAACTTTGCTCTTTGGTTGCAATTTAGATACTTATTTAATATTCTATGAAACAAAATAAAACTCATTATACCCCCAAAAACGAAGTTTGGGGGGGTATATAGGAGTCACCCGGTGGTCGGTCGGTCGGTCGGTCGGTTGGTCGGTCGGGCGGTCGGTCGGTCGGTCGGTCGGTCCAGACGTCCGTTGCATTTTCCTTGTCCGGAGCATAACTTGAAAACTAATGGTTGGAATTCAATATAACTACATACAATGGTCAAGCACATTGAGAGGAAGTGCAGTGCACAAGAACCATAACTCTATCTTGACTAATTACAGAGTTATTGCCCTTTGTTACTTTTCCTTGTCCGGGGCATAACTTGAAAACTACTGGTTGGAATTCAAAACAACTTCATACAATTGTCAAACACAATAAGGGGAAGTGCAGTGCACAAGAACCATAACTCTATCTAAAGTAATTACAGAGTTATTGCCCTTTGTTGCTTTTTCATTGCTTTTTTTTTGTCCGTTGCATTTTCCTTGTCCGGAGCATAACTTGAAGACTAATGGTTGGAATTCAATATAACTACATACAATGGTCAAGCACATTGAGAGGAAGTGCAGTGCGTAAGAAGCATAACTCTATCTTGACTAATTACAGAGTTATTGCCCTTTGTTACTTTTCCTTGTCCGTGGCATAACTTGAAAACTACTGGTTGGAATTCAAAACAACTTCATACAATTGTCAAACACAATAAGGGGAAGTGCAGTGCACAAGAACCATAACTCTATCTAAAGTAATTACAGAGTTATTGCCCTTTGTTGCTTTTCCATTACCTTCTTTTTTTTGTCTGGACCATAACTTGAAGACTAATGGTTGGAATTCAATATAACTACATGTACATACAATGGTCAAGCACATTGAGAGGAAGTGCAGTGCATCTAAAGTAATTACAGAGTTATTGCCCTTTATTACTTTTCCATTGCTTTCTTTTGTCCGGACCATAACTTGAAGACTAATTGTTGCAATTCATTATAACTTCATACAATGGTCCAGCACATTGAGAGGAAGTGCAGTGCACAAGAACCATAACTCCATTTTGACTTATTACAGAGTTACTGCCCTTTGTTTCTTTTCCAGAGCATGACTTTAAAACTACTGGTTGGAATTCAAAACAACTTCATACAATGGCCAAGCACAATAAGGGGAAGTGCAGTGCACAAGAACCATAACTCCATCTTGACTTATTACAGAGTTATTGCCCTTTGTTACTTTTCCATTGCTTTCTTTTGTCCGGACCATAACTTGAAGACTTATTGTTGGAATTCATTATAACTTCATACAATTGTCAAGCACATTGAGAGGAAGTGCAGTGCATAAGAACCATAACTCCATCTTGACTAATTACAGAGTTATTGCCCTTTGTTACTTTTCCTTGTCCAGAGCATGACTTGAAAACTACTGGTTGGAATTCAAAACAACTTCATACAATGGTCAAGCACAATAAGGGAAAGTGCAGTGCACAAGAACCATAACTCCATCTTGACTAATTACAGAGTTATTGCCCTTTTTACTTTTCCTTGTCCAGAGCATAACTTGAAAACTACTGTTTGGAATTCAGTACAACTTCATACAGTTGTCAAGGACATTAAAAGGAAGTGCAGTGCACAAGAGCCATAACTCCATTTTGACAAAATACAGAGTTACTGCCCTTTGATACTTTTCCTTGTCCGGAGCATAACTTAAAACGTACTGGTTGGAATTCAAAACAACTTCATACAATGGTCAAGCACAATAAGAGGAAGTGCAGTGCACAAGAACTATAACTCTATCTTCAGTATTTATAGAGTTATTGCCCTTTGTTCTTTTTCTTTGTCTTTCTGGACTTATTACAGAGTAATTCAATTAAACTGTATCAATGGCCAACCATTGAAAGGAAATGCAACATACATGAACCACAATTATCTTTAATTGCACACAACCATAACTCTATGTTTCAATTCTATTACAAGGTATTCTGTTACTAGTAACATCCTCATTTCCGAAGCAGACTTGTGGGGGTATTAATCACATTTAGTGATAGTTCTAGTTTATTTCTATTTTTATGACATTTGTTATATGTTCTGAATACAGCATGGCTTTAGAAAACAAGACGCCCTTCTTTTATTAGAATGGTCTCAGATGTGATCTTTTATGCAAGAAAAAATGACAAGTTGAACATGGAGAGTAAATTGGGCAAATAATATCATTTATTTGTTCACATTAACAAAATTTTATGACATAATAATAATAAATTTTGTACATGTAAAATAATCATTAGATAATAAGGCATATTTTGACACTTCCTATACAGTACAAATATTAGTGCTGAATAGCAACAACAGAATTGTGCCAACTTAAGTCCTTTCCAGATAAATATCAGATAAACAGAAAGTACTGAATTTGACCTTATTTATGTAAGCTGCAAATGGGAAAAATACCTTATTGTATATAACGGTCGCAAATTTGTTCCCGAAATAAATTCTGCCGTATATGGAAACGTTTTTGCTGTTTGTATTCTACAAGTATTTTGAGAGGTCAGTAATTGATCGAAGAGTGATTGTAGTCACGAGAGAATACAAATCTTATTATCGGGACAGTGTCGATATGTTTGTCACAGACGTTCTATCTATCTTTATCTATTCTGCTACTGTTGTCATCAATATAAAGTATGGTGCCAAATAATGACCAAAATGTTGATATATAAATAGTAGGAATTTTTATTGTTTCAAATTTCACCTTAAGAATTGATGTGTGATGCAATAAAAAAAGTCCAGTGTTTATTGTTTATTTGTGATTTAAATTAGCTAGCTACAAGTTGTGTAAATTTGTGGTGTTCTACCTTAGTTCCAACTGGTGATGCCCCCCTCCCCATGTGTAAAATTGTGGTGTTCTGCCTTAGTTCCGTCAGGTGATGCTACCCTCCCTGTGTAAGATTGGGTGTCATTTAACAAGTATAGTGATATTCCACCAAGCACTTAATTGTTAGCTCTTTGGAATATTTTTTATTATATGGAGGCTAATTTTGTTACACATAGCAGAAAATTGTTCTGGTTTGGCACATAGATAACTTAAATTTAAAGTACATGACAGAACACTAGATATTAATATTATAAGGTACCGTAGTTCCCACATACCAACTTTAAATTTGCTAATATTTGCTGTTATACCAAGCATATACTTGGTACCACTGGGCATTTGTTTTGTACCACTGGGCATTTGCTTCGTACCACTGAGTATCTGCTTGGTACCACTGATCATTTGCTTGGTACAACTGAGCATTTGCTTGGTACCACTGGGCATTTGCTTGGTACCACTGAGCTTTTTCTTGGCATCACAAGGCATCATTCTACTTGGAAGTTGGCACCAAGGTATCTCTTGGTAACAGATGTTATGCTAGAAATAGAACCTCAGGGAGCTCCAGTGGCCATCTTTGTCTTGGTATCTCATAGTTTAATCATGAAGCTTCGTTTTTTGTTTTTTTATAGAGTGGGTGCCCCTCCATGTGCATTATATTATTCCGAGCACAAACAGGCACATAGCTATGTCATAAGAATTTATGAAATATTGTGTGTACTTTATGAACAAGGAAACAGTTATTTTTGTAATACACTTGTCTCAGACTAATTTGTATGATTGCAGACTAATAGCAATCAAAGATTTAGCCAATGGCGCCACGTTTCATTATGAATGCAGCAAAATAATCAAAGTTGCTATCTTTTTCATTTATCGTATAATGTTCTACACCAGCAGTGTCAGAAATATCACTGGTTACACACAAACAATGGCCTAAGTTATGACAACTTTTACAGTCGGTCATTTACTTAGAACATTTTTTTTTCTGGCAAAATAAAGAGTAATTATATACCTCAGCCAAGACAAACTATATTTTTTTGCTTCCCTCTATCTAATAAACTTGTCTGATATTATATGGATTACTATTTAGAGCCGTGTATACGATATATATTTGGTGTCATAGTCGGACCGTTGCCACAGACAAAATGACATCCAGTTACATAGGTCATAGTAAAATAGAAGACCTAAATGTGGATTACAGAAGATTATTATAGCCCTATATATAAATGATAAGTTTGTGATAGATATCATTTTTCGGTCTAGTCTACCCTCGGAATGTTGTGCCTTAATGGGCAATAAAACAGCCAATAACTGTTGCTTCTAATAGAAATGAGACTGTCCTTGGTAAGAAAATAATGTGTCATTTTATATTCTAGGTCATTGAGTCATTCTTTTAGCAATATATCACTGAAATGCACCTTTGCAAGAAGTATTTATAAATTCTGTTTAAGAAAGACATTTGGAAAGGGTAATACAACAAACTTGCAAGGAAAATTGTAAGAAGTAATACATGTATTTTCAAGTGTTGCTTTGAACAGATTTTCCATCTCTATAACAGATGCATTAAGAGCTTTAATTAGATCATCAATTTTGTATGTAAAAAGCACAATGGTTATAGTAACAGGCAACAACTGGCTGGCAATTAAAAAGAACATAAATAAGAAATGATAGTACCAAGCACTGCTTACATCTGATTTACTCACTCTATAATTGTTGCATTTAGACTATATTACTGTTGTTTTGAAGTTTGTATCACCCGAGGTAAGCCAAAATAATCTTTCCTGTTCCAGCGCCATACCTAAAGTGTGTTGGTGGGCTTTTAAACCAAACAAACAAACTTTATTAGATCTGTTTTTGTTTTTTTGTAAGTACAATGCACAATGATTATAGTTTAAGACAACAAGTCTCCTTGCCCTGACTGCTATTGTTACAAATCCAGCTCATTTTGGGAAGTATTTCAGCTGCATTGGTTTTGCTAATTAAGGCACCCTCTCATACCTAAAGTCTAAATGTACAAAAGGGTGAATTTTCAACGAAAAAAAACCCCCACATGACCATCAATTAATCCTTGACATAAAAAGCAAGTGAAAAGAATAAGTGTGCTACAGCCGCATTAATACAATGCAGCAAAATATTTGACAAATTCATCTTAAAGAGAATATTGTAACTGGCTCTGGTTTCAGGAATGTTGTAAAACTTGGATCAAAACCAAAGACATTTTAAGCACATTTTATTGACTGATAATTCATTTTCATTCCAGAAAAAGGACAAAAACAACAAACTTTTCCTGGTGGATGTCTAGAAATGTGAATAATTATGATACAGCATTTTACACCTGAACTGAGGTCACAGACATTTTGACATTCTCATGTTGAATGTCACCATAATATGTGATACCCACAATATCAACATTAAAGATGAATGATATTGTCTATGTAATCTATCTATTCTTTAGACTATTCCCCTTCACTTTGAGGTTATTTATATTCACTTCGGGTCATTTCTATTCACTTTGGCTCTTTTCTTTTCACTTTGGCTCATTTCTGTACCGTTTCGCTAATTTCTTATCAAGTTAAATTTTTGTTACTGACATTTCAAAACAGTATGTTTTTCCATGTCATGTTTTTTTGTCTTTCTTTTTGCTATATTTCTGTTCCACTCTGGCAGCTGTCAAAAAATTCTCCAGGGTAATTTGGATAGTTCAAGAATGTAGCAGACTTGGCCTAATCAATTACCCTACTGAGTCAGTGAATTTTGTTTGTAAAGTCTTAGTTGTTTCAATAGATGACATTTTTTTTAAAGAATTGGGGCCAGGGGTGGGGGGTATGTATTATATATGGAAGTGGAAATGTTTCTGAGTTAAGTAATATCAGGTTAAACGGTTACTTGTAATTCACTGGCCAGGTTGTAAGAGACCTAATGCTCCTTTCTTTACTGTTTTAACGGCATGAATCAGCAGTTCTGTAAAACCAATCAGATATATTATGGTAATTATTAATTAAAATGCCATGTTTGTTATTAGAACCAACAGTAGTGAGGTAAATGTGATTTGATGTCCCAGTGACACTGTAACTTTGTCCCCTTTTTGTTCTATGACTGTTGCGTCACATGCGTATCATGATATTTTTTCCTTAAGTTTTCATTTTCTCTTTAATGTCTTTAATTGTCTTAAGAATCATTTTTTGTTTGTTACATGTCATTCTTTCATAGTGACCCATTAATTTATTCTCGCCTGTGACACGAAAGAGTGTCACATGACATTATGTCTTTCACACCAATTATGTTTTGTCATATATAGGTTATCCCCTCAATACTTGACATATTTGCCAACTGTAAATGTTTTTCTCATAATAATGTCATGTGACAATGCTTTTTCTCATAATAATGTCATGTGACAATGCTTCTATGTCACATGACAATTTAATGCAAGAACCTTGATATTCTCGCGATTTTTCCAATGTCACAAACATTTGTTCTCCTTTAACACATGACAGTATAATTCTTTATCACATGACAGTATTCCTTTGTCACAAAATAATGTTCTTTTGTCATATGACAATGTTCCACTGTAACATGACAATGTTCTTTTGTCAATTCACATTTTTCCAGTGTCACATGACAATCATGCTTTGTCACATGAAGACTTATCACCTGGTTCTATATCATATTCCTTGAAAATAGCCCATTACTTCTGCAAATTGATAAAATATCTGCATATATCATATTTAATTGATGAATTATGATATGACAATTGAATTTTGATGAGTGAATAATGGCTTAGAACTGGCTTATCTATCTTCAGCAAGGTGATATAGCATCATTCAGTATTTGATCTCTCAATCATGTGATTATCATTTGTTATATGCAAATACACACCAGTCATGTGACTTGATAATTATTCCATATAGTCCAGCCATTATCTGTCTTTTGAACTTTTGACCATATAGTATGCTGTCGAGGCTAGGCTGCATCTAGTATATCACAGAATATTTCATTTACACATTGTTTAAATAGAGGAAAACAAGGATAAAAATAATAAATTAGACATATCACATGTTATCTGTTTGATTGATTGACCTGCCGTGTTTTATCACCATGTATACCATGCTTTGCTGTGTTTTTCCAGGATAAATTGAGGATGTTTTATTGTCAGGAACACCTCTAGGAGGCGCTGTTATAAGTGCCCTATCTATAAGTTATTAATGGTCTTGTGGAAAGCGAAATGTAAGACAGGCCTTTGCTGCTGATTGAAACATGGTGAACAGTGCTCCTATTTTGTTAATTGATGCAAAGCTTTTAGGTGATTGAGATCAAACATGAGTATGGTATGGTACCTGGTTTTAGGCAAAAATGAATATAGGAACCGGTTAATCTGCAGAGAAGATCAGTTTTATATATAAAACTAATGTTTAATCATTTTTATGGACATTTGTGTTCATTTGAAAGTTAAAAAATTTAAAAGTTCATTCCAATAAGACTTGATATTATAAACCTAACATTCAAAGATGTATTGAATGGTTTAGTTAATTTAAGATAACCTACTAATACTAACGTCAGTTTGGGGACTAAATTTTTAGGAAGGTTAGTCAATGTTCTGTTTTGAGTTTGGTTAGGTTTTCAAGTCACTGAGACTCTCAAAGTTACATTAATATACCGCATGTGCCACTCTTTGTATTATTACCTGAGTAGAACAACTGATATCATGTTAGCTTGCTGAATGCTTTCATCAGAAGTCCTTTACAGGATTTGAACCCACTGAAGTTTAGGCAAACAATTCAAATTCTGTGACTTAAACCACTAGGCCGTTGTGGCCCCTGTTTTGAGTTTGAAGATTCAATTACTTTCTGTAATAAATGTAATGATGCTGTTGCTATAAATAAAAACTTCATTGTTTTATTGATATCATTCTTATCGTTCTATGGCCATCATGACTAGGCTATCATATACACTTTCGGCTAATGCTGAAATAAAAAAGTGACTCAAAGAAATAAAAAAAAACCTGAGCGTTGTTAATAATTAATAGAGATTGACCGTCTGCTGTCAGGTTTGTTCTGTTATTCAGATTAAATGAAGAAAACATTTCAGTAACTAGCTGCTATAATGACTTTGTCTATGGCACCAATACGGAACCAGACCAGCCTGTATGTCTGTGCAGTTTGATAATTCTGACTCGATACTGTTGCCTGTGCTTTGATACTAAAAATTGACTAAAATTAATTTTAATTAAAAGTCCAAAGTTCAAGGCAGTTGAAGTCCATCAAACAGATTTAGTGGTGTATGTTTTAAACACTCATATTTAGTGTCATTCCTGCAATGAAATATGCCTCTGTTTCAAAAGTTGCCATAACTTTCGCTCCAGAGAAGCAGGTATATTTAATTAAAAGGAAAATTGTTCTCCTCACGAAGTTCGTCGTTAAATGTAGCGTTTTTTGGGGCTTACCTTCAGGGAAGAACGAAACTGATCATGATAGGAATTGAATTGAGGTCTTGCATGCTACAGTATATTAACACTTTATTACATTAATTATGCATCAATTCGGCCATGTAAAATACAAACCGTAATTAAAACAAGAGTGCTTGCCATAACTTTCAGGCTATTTCTGTGTAACCAGACTGACGGGACAAATGTCGTGTTTTGTTTGAATGTCATAATATCTTATAATAATAGTAAATAGTCTCACAAAGTTTTGCTTAGGGACATACTTTTACAATTATGTTGTGTTTTTAATCTATCTTTGTTCATGGTTAATGGCTTCTTATCAAAATAACGGTGAAATGATGTCAGTAAAAATGCTGAGATTATATATATATAGTGGGTTGCTTTGGTGAAGCCACCTGACCATGACCATTTAAGATGTGATGCCAAGGATTCTGTCAGTTTTACCATTTTTCTATTACATTTTAAACAATTAAGATCACAAGATTTTGCATTTTTGATTTTTAATGGGTGTCCGTGGCCGAGTCATTTTGGACATTGACACTAAACCACTTGCATCATACTGATGTGGGTTCAAATTCCATCAGGGTTTGGATTCTTTCATGGGAGGAAGTTTTTCAGCTATTTGGTGGAGACTCTTTGCCTACACAAAACTAGCGCTTCTTTAAAAATATTTTTTATATTGACAAAAACAAAACTTGTTTCACATGACAAAAATTTAAATTTAGCTTTGAAAATTGAAGCAATCTTATTACGCATAAATTTTTTAACCTTTAACTAGTTGCACTGATTTATTCTGTGCATTAGAGTAATGCATTTCCTGCGGGGCAATAATGGCCGTCTCCTTAAACTACTGGAATAATTATTCTATCAATATCTGGCTATGTTCTTTTCTGGAGGTTTTATGTGACTTGAAAGTCATCTTAATGCCATGGGCTCCCTCGGGTAAACCCATTTATCTATCTTGTTTGAAAAGGAAGATTATGTTACAATGGGTACATGAAGAAAATGAGGTTGTTATAAAGTTATTCAATGAACAATAAAAAATATGGCCCTATATGCTAATAAAATGGATTGTTAAAATTCCAGTAAATTGAAACCCTTGCCGTTTATTTAGGATTCTTAAAATTTCAATGAATTGAACTGCATGCCATTTATTGAAACTATCATTGATATTAATTATATTTACTGTTTATAAGATATATTTTTTTTACTCATCATAATTATACTAACATGATAGTGGCTTAAATTATGTTGTAAAAACTGCCAAAGATATAAAAAAGACTGCCCCAATCTTTTTATCAAGAACTCACAAATAGAAATTCCTATTGGTCACATGAGTTATTAATTATTTATATGTAACAATATAATACACTGAAAACAATGACAAAATTTTAAAAGAAATAATGACTTTTTTTCAGTCACGTTCATGCATTTGCTTTTAGTATATGCTATTTATAACTTGCTCATTATGTTAGAAACTATGTGTGTGTGAAATAAGGTCACAATTGCGGCAATATGAAAAATAAACGGCCAGCAATTATTAGTGATTGAACACTTCTCCCACATGCAATGTCACATGTGAGACCGTATGTTGCTTGGAAAGCGTAATTGCTTATGACATTTGTTTCCACGGAAACAAGTCATCTTTTTCTGATCTCTGCTACATTCTATGAAAGCAAGAAAAATAACACATCATAGGGGAATATGTTTTCAACTGCAACTGTGTCATAAATGTGAAGAAGAAAAAACAACGCGTATCGTGTAAAATTCTTATAAGGACTAGTCCAGTACTGAACATTATCTTCTTTTTTTAGACCAATCAAAATGATAAGCCACAAGGGTAGAGCCTCTTCATGCTGCCTTGTTGCTTTACCATGGACATAAGCTATTCACTTCTGGTTCTAAAAATAGCAATATCTATTGAAGCCTTATTTATGATATAAGCTTCGCTCACTGAAAAAGGGTCAAAGTCACTCATATTTGTTGAATTGATAAGTGTATAGGCAAATTAACGAAACAAACAATGATTTACTAAAATTGCTCTGAGAAAAATATATATAACCTCAAGGTAACATGCTACTGTAAATTATAGTATAATATTTTAGATGAATTTAAAGACACTCTTAAAAACTGTTCTTCCCTATTAAATGTTATAATTTTTTAATAAATTTCTGAATTTTTTTAGCAAATCTCCTTTTATGATCTTCTAAACAAGAATTGTGATATAGCAATAAAATTTTGGTACTTTTAATAAAATGTAAGTTTTCATAAAAATTTAAGAGATGCTCAGACTATTTTATGTAATTTTCCTCAGTTCTAAAATCTACAAATTGTTGTCATAGCAATAAATAATTGTATTATGTTTAAACTGTTTTTCTTTTAAAGTATCATTACAAACTGTCTGATAGGGGTAAAGGGATGAATCTTAAATGAAATTAATGAAATAGTATGTCTTTATATTGTGTTATTGTTCAAATATTATGATTCATGATTGTAAATTGTACAACACTGAAATTATTTCCCCTTAGTTACATAATTATTAAGTGATCATCAAATTGTCTCCCTTTGATGCACGTGTTTTATGTTTTATTCCCTGTACATAATTTTGAATTATTTTGTTCCTATGTAAATTATGGTCGGCATTAATTTTATTCATACAAAATTTATGTTTTATATCCCATTGTGATTATAAAGATAACTGCTGCTTCCAAACTAGGAATTTATGTTTAATTCCAAAAACATCTCACTGCAAATTAAACTGAATTAATATTGTTGTCTCTTTGAGATTTAAAGCTTCCTTCCAGACCTTATTTACGACTTTAATTTCCATTGCACAAAAATTTGTTAAAAATTTTAATGTCTTTACGTATGTATCAAAAGATATTAAGTGTATTGAATTACGGAAACATTCTTAGAACAATTTATGTGTTTTTAAAACATGCTATTCTTTTACTAAACCCTTTCTGCCGCCTATGGTTGAAATTAATCTTCAGTCTTGTTTAAACTTACCCTCGGGAATGATAAATTTCACGTCCCCCTGAGGATCTAAGTCTTGTCCAATCATTCTCCTGTCTTTTCTTTTAAGCTTTTATAAATTACTTATTCGGAAGAAATTGGATATAGGAGTACGTCTGAGTTTACAGCAGTAATGTTACAAGAACAAACTTGATTAATCCATTTTCTAGTCTTGCTTGGTTAGAATAGAATCTCCATAATGTTCAGACATTATGAATCTTTATAAGAAAACGATGGAATCATTCAGTTTAGAAAGGGCGATTTATTCAATCAACGTAGGTATGTTTACACACAAGTCTCAGTCTGTCTTCTTTCAATCTGTAATGAATAAATGTCTATATCTGTTGATACGTCTGATGGAAACGATTTCGAGAGTTTAGTCTACAAAAGGCTTTTACTTCGGGAATTGGACGCTGCTGGAGTTTTGATTGTTGTTCCATTGTTTGTTTAAGTCTATTTGCACACTTAAAAGATGCTTCAGGCACGGCGCCATAAGTTGTTCGAAGCTATTGCCAATTAATTTCTTACTTTTTTCACTACTTTTGCCGGAAAAGAAAGAAAAATCATAATGTTTGCATTTGGATCTTCCATTGTATTTAAGATTACTGGAAACCATGTTAACAAGCATGCTAATTTAGTTGCCATGGTAACAAGAAGTCTTGCTGCATCTCAAGCGCTGGAAACAATAATTATTGTTAACTACAGACAGTAGGTAAATAAATTCTTTAAGCCTCACTTAAGACTAAAGTGTATGGTCTACTAGTAAATAGCAGCCATTATGAATGATGGCATTAGCAAATTCAATACGAACTTCATATGTCTGTACAGAGCTTTCACAATTATTGACTTGTTTCAGCTTTAATTATTTCAATTCACTCTTGAAAACTGATAATTGTGATATTTTAAATTGACTTGAAAAATGACAATTTGTTTTGAAAAGTGATATAATCTGTTGTTTATACAAATACATCACATTGAGGGCAAGTTATTAAACGCATGTTTGTTTCCAAAGTGTAGCACCTTGAAAATCACTTCCTTGACTATCATCTACATTTCTAGTCAGCCCGTTTAGCTCAATAGGAACAGCATTGATCCAGGGGTCTCCATCAGGATCCCTAGGCGAGGTTTTTTTCTGATCTTGAATGTAGAATTTAAGTGTCATTTTGTCTCTTCCGGCTGATTTAGAAAACATGTTATAGTTGTAGTCAAAAATAAGGAGAAATTAGTAAAAAAATTAGTAAAAAAAACACTTGTAAGTTGTGGTAACCATTTTGATATACGTTATCGGACAGTTAATTTCAAATAAAAGCTTCAAATGCAAGAATGGCAGTCTTTAAATGGGAGGAAGGATTCAAACATTTTATAATGCTTACCTCATATTAACATTGGACAGTTCCAAATTAAAAGCAGGGCCCAGTCCATTAAACAAATTTCACGATGAGATTAACTAATGAGAATGTTACTTTGTAAATCTTACAGTTTTCATGACTCATATTGATAAGCTCTTTAACATTGTAATGTTGAAAAAATAAAAATGTTGTAAGAAAAAAAAGCAAACATGTTTCGCAGATTATTTCCTAAAGCAATGTTATTGCTCTCATCTGCTTCGATTCTGTTTCTTCTAAAATCCCAAGTTGCTAAATTCCGTCATTTGATTTCAGGCTGACAGATATCCATGCAATTCGTGTTTCTCGGGGAAAACCTTTTCGGAAGCTCGCGAAAACGCCAAAATAAAATGAAATTGACATTCTCTGATTCCAATACGTGTAAGAAACTTGCTATGTAATTGATTATAGTGTAAGCAATAATGTACGGTGTGATTGAAACGTCCCTGAGTCATTGTTTTAATTTCGCGAGATAAACGTAAATCGAGGGAACAGGTCTTGTATGGTGATAATGAAATAATCTGTCAACGTGTCACACGACCGGCTACTTGTTGTCTTTTGTCACAATCCCTGGTATTAAACATGGCTTTGCAATTCATGGGTCGTCTTTTGTTTTTCTAGGATTGTTAAGCAGACGTTTCTTAAAGTGACAAGTCGGATATCTCTATAGACATTTATAGTGAAATTATTGATAGTAGACTTTAGTAATTGACCTATTAATTTGCTGCTGTAACAGAGTTTTCTGTCCTTCGTGTTGCATTTGCAAGAATTCAGACCTCTTAGTTTTATTCAAACAACTTTAAAGCATTAAAATAAAAAATCAATTCTTTAATTAGAACAAGAGAATTGTCTGTTGTCTAACCAATCAGTGAAGCATTTAAAATTTGATTTTAAACGTTGATAAATGAAAAAGTCATTTTCAATGATAGAATTAGCATCGATTTTTTCCCAATGATTCCTGGATGGTAGAATAAAAAATCTGCAAGAAATATGCTAATATTATTAACAGAAAGACTACAAAATCATTGGAAAGTATCAACGTGGAACATTTTATTGGCTATAAGCAAAGGGTTCAGAGGTATATTGTTACACATTAAAGTCGCTACACTTGAAAGGGTAATGAATAATTAATTCTTTTCCAATACAGACACTTCCTTATTTAGTTCTAATTGAAGTGAAGAGTTAAGTCGGCGTATTCTGCCGAGTGAACATCATTAAATGTGTAACGATATAAGTGGATTAGTGCCTTCGTGGATTTACTCAGTGTTGGAGAAGTTACGTTTGTTTTTGTGTGTTGTTTATTTTTTCTCGTACAAAATGACATTGGTTCACGGAATTAATATAGTATCAATAGGATATTACAGTCATGATGAATATGTTTATACTTGTTGGATGATTTAAAACAATGGAGTAAGTCTGGTCTAAAATATTTAACTCATTAATACTTATAACTAAGGGTCAGAGGTTGCATGAACTCATTCATTAGTACACAGCAGTGTCACTTGAATGTTTTTTGTGAGCACATGATTAATGGGTAAGAGAGCAAACATTATACCAATAAATGAAAATTGGATCAGAGGGGATCAGCCATTAATGCACTTGATGTTTTTTAAGCAGTTGACTGATCCCTGTAGTGCGGAATACTTCTCCAATGGTCACTTGAGTTACTGTCTCCATGAAACTCGTGGCTACTACTGCTTAATGAAATTAGATTGCATGTCCAGTTACGAGCTGCGAGAAAAGTAATTTTTGGTGCGAAATCTGCATTATGTAGAGAGCAGTGGTCGTGGGAATCGCGTGAATTTCCCAAGTTTAACTCGTAAGATTTGCATTAGTCACAGTTTATAAATTGAGTTTTCTACTTTGCAGATTTTTTATACTGATGGCATTGTCTACTGATTGATATAAATGCCCATCTCCTTTTATCTAGATGACTTTTTTTGTTTGGTATCTTAGTAATGGTCAGAACAAATGTGATGGTCAGTGCAGAAACGGTTTTAGATAATATCGCATGTATATAAAAGTTAAACAAAAATAATTCAGAAAGAAAATGTTATTTTAGGATCATACTTCAAACGAGTACTAAAAATTATATAATAAATTATGTTTGGAATTTTGCATAATAATATATTCCTGGATTAAATTTTTATCATGCTTCTTTGTAATGAAATAGGTAAGTCATTGGTTTATGGGAGAAAAAAAAAGTAAAAGTATAGGCTTTTTTTTTTTTAGAAGTTTAGACTATGACTTTGTGATGTGCCATACTTCTACCCACATGTTTTCAAATGATTGCTGACATTGTTTAAACATACATTACAGTGATGATGACATCATTATTTTGTTTACTGTGGTTTAGTAAGGAACAATCTGATTGGCTAATATTGTCTTTAGCCTTTTGTTTGTCCTTAATGCTGATAACTTTGTCACATTAGTGCAAAACTAACATATTTCCCTACCTTTACACTATAAATAATTAAATAGTTTGGCTCTTCCATGTGGAAAAACTGTGTACTATCATTTGCAGACAGTTTGCAGTTCGATTACAAAGATAAAGGGAGATAAGTGGAGATAAACCCCGTGTACTGAGAGAGGGATCTTAATCCTGTCTTTACATTGTCAGAGCTAAGATAAGGGGCTTAATTTAGGGGCCAACACAACAAGAAAGCATTGTTTAGGGGCTATGTAAACATTTGTCAGGTGCAAAAGTTCATAGATGTGGGGAATATTTTGGATTCCACTCTTCTTTGTGGATAAAATTTTCTGTGGATTTTAAAAGGAATTGAAAGCACAGTTTCATTTTCAAGCGTCTTGGGAGAAATGATATTAGTAAGAAATACTTGATGTGTCTTAAGTTGTTTTTAGAATAGATCTATTTTTTAAAGAAAGCTTTCAGTATTGTTTACATTAAGTGTTTCCAATGCTGTCTTTTCCATACAAAATAGAAGATGATTTTATCAGGAATTTTTATATTGTCATGGAGATGATGTATTGGTAAAATGACATTTTAGAAAACTTTCTACTTATATTTGGGTGATTGATTACCCAGGAGGAAGGTTCTACTTTTTGTGTGCAGTTTGAACAAATGTTAAGAACCGCAACAATGTTATCTTTTGTGTTGTACAATTATAACATGAATTATGTTGTTTTAGGGATGTTATTTGTCTTAGATAAAGTATTGTAAGTTTAGTAGAAAAAAAAATTAGCATTTTTTTAAACTTTCTTTTTGAAGTTGATTGATTTTGTTAAAAGATATTTTTACATGAATGGTGTTTTCCGTACAAAAAATAGCATAAGATTCGTTTTGATCTAGTTTCAATAAATTATCTCCCTTATGACTTAAAATGTCTTTTCAAGTTTTTTCTACTAAGAAACGCCCAGAAGTTTTTTGTTTTTTTAAAGATAGCTACCATTTCTTTTCTTATTATTATAATTATAATTATTATTATTATTATTATTATTATTATTATTATTATTATTACTAGGCTGTTGTTTAGTTGTGAATGTCGACTGTTCTATACTGGTTGGAGAGATAACTCCGACACTAAATCACATATTTTTTGTAATATCTTAATTATCTTCCTGTATATTTTAAATATTGAACCACCTAAATAAAGTTCAGTTCAAAGACTTTACATTACACTACAAAAAATATGTATGAAAATGAGAATTGGTACTTCTTTAAGGTCCTGAATGGGGTATACAAAACATGGTCTTTTTACCCCTCAACAGTAGATAAAGTCGACACTTGAATTTTTTAGTAAAAAATGACAGGAAAATCAGCATCGTTAATTTATTTTTACATTTTTTATGTTTTATCTATTTTTTGTTGATGTAAAAACAAGTTTTCAAAAATATTTCCCAAGTCAGTGGCCTGTGGTCAATACATTTCTAACTACCTCATTGTAATTTAGTAAAAAGAACGTTTTGAAGCAGTTTTTGCCAACGAAATGTTTCAGTTAATTGAAAAATATTAAAAAGTTTACAAACTTACAAAAAATCATCACATTCTGTCCTGCTCCTATACTTCTAGGTGACCATATGCTTTTTTGTTGAAAAACAAAGTTATAAAAATTATATTTATCAAGTGTCGGGGTTATCTATGCGTCGGAGTTATTTCTCCCACCAGTACTGATTTTTACCATGAGTTGATTTTTACCATGACTCTTGGTATGATATGTTGTTATCCATACCCAGTGCCCAGTGAATGATAAATTTCTTCAGGGTTTACAATATTTGAACACCCCACCCAACCCCATCACTCCCCGCCATTAAAAAAATCCAAAAAAAAAAATCAGAAAATTTGCTGGAAGTTTACATATCTCCTACTATTGCATGACGTATGATGTATTATGATTATATTTTGAGATACTGCTGAGAAATCTTGAGAAATTTTTACAAAAAGCATGTCTGAGATGTCCTCGCGTACATGATTGATGAGACGAAGTAATAATCATTCATTTTCTACTCATACATGTACAATATTAAATAAACATGACAATTGACCTAACTCTGGTTCATATGCTAGCGTGCTGTCAAACTTTGATCAGTCGTACATGTATCGAGGGAAGATGTTGCGAATAAATTTAATAACATGCATTGATTGCGACTCGGAGACTGCATCGTGATTTACTGCCGTATAGGTTCCCAAAGCTCATACTATAAAACGAATTTCAATACCAAATTGTGATCTGTATGCTCCGAGAAAGGCAAGATAATATACGATTAGTCGAACAATGCTATAAATGGTCTCATCTACATTCTAACCACCGAATTTTAAGCGAAGAATATTAAAATAAAACATGTCTCTAAAGTAATCTTTACATTTAAAATATACAGGATATTGTCAACATTGTTTAGGTGGATTATATCTGAACGATCAAGATGGATGTATGGTAGGTACAAAAGTCTCAAACCCTTATTTTGGTGCTGTAACACTGACAGGTCAAAACTTATAGTCAAACTATCAAACTATCAAACTATCTTACTATTAACCCTTATTATACCTCAAATTTCAATTTGGACAAAACCATTCATCATTTTTAGCTCGACTATTCGATACTATTGCAGTCACCCGAGCGTCCGCGTCGGCGTCGGCGTAACCACTTATGTTAAAGTTTTTGTAATAGTTCAAATATTTTCAAAGTCCATTGACATATGGCTTTGAAACTTTGCACACTTGTTCACCATCATGACCCAAACCTGTAGACAGGAGAAGGTAACTCTATCAAGCATTTTGACAGAATTATGCCCCTTTTTCGACTTAGAATTTGCGTTAAAGTTTTTGTAATAGTTCAAATATTTTCAAAGTCCATTGACAATTGGCTTTGAAACTTTGCACACTTGTTCACCATCATGACCCCAACCTGTAAACAGGAGGAGGTAACTCTATCAAGCATTTTGACAGAATATGGCCCTTTTTCGACTTAGAATTTACGTTAAAGTTTTTGTAATAGTTCAAATATTTTCAAAGTCCATTGACATATGGCTTTGAAACTTTGCACACTTGTTCACCATCATGACCCAAACCTGTAAACAGGAGGAGGTAACTGTATCAAGCATTTTTTTTACTATCAAGCACTAAGAATAGTCGAGTGTTGCTGTCCTACTGACAGCTCTTGTAAGGGAAGATTAGCACTGGTCGGTGCCACAAGGGTTATGCATCTGAATTGAGGAAGGCTTGCTAAAAATATAGTTATAGACTCACTTTTATTTGGTCTTTTCATACAAGGTCTTTGATTGTGTCCCCACCCAGGATTTGATACTCTCTAATAAATCAAATGTAATGTACTTTTTATAAATGTTGAGAATGTAGTTTACCATATATAAATGTCATTCTGTTCTGGTTTTCTTGCAATTAGACTAAATACGTTGAAACCTGCATGTAAACACGTCACATGTAATGAGTATTTTATCTTAAGAACAGGCTGCGTTGTCAGCTAATGTAAACTATAGAAAATGGATGGATTGTTTCAATCTGATTGCACTGAATTTGTTGAATTTCAATGCCATATGGCATTTCTCAAAATTAACACTTTCCGAAAACACACAAGAAAAAGTCGGAAAAAGCAAAAGAAAAAGTCGGAAAATGTACAAGAAAAAATCGGTGAAAAATAATGTTTTTGCCAATCAAAATTGCTGCCACATCAAATAACTGAAATGATGTTACTCTGCGATACTTGTGCGAATATTTTCTGTAAAATCTGAAGAAAGTTTGTTGATCGAATTTATAGTGGTAAACACGGTTTTTTGCTTGTTGATTAAATTTATGTAAATTTGTAAAGTGAAGGATTAACTAGATGTCAGCATATATATCCGATCTGACATTCATCATTAAATTGCTGTTAACTTGGTGTAAAATAAGATATTTGAAAAATGTGTCTAACAGCATTGAAGAAATTTTTTTATTTTTTTTTTCAATTTTCAATATACATGTAATTCCAAAGTTTTGAACACTTTACATGGGTACTTCAGTTTTATTTCTGTATTTTGAAGCCCCATAAAGAATAAAAAAATATTTCATTTCTGTACAGTAAATTTCTGCTTTGCAAGCATATTTGAATGGCATTATAGTTAATTTAATTAATAACAATATTTTAAAAAAATAATCAAGGCTTATTTAAAGCTGATGGCAGATGTTCAAAGGCAATGCTTTGCTAAAGAGCTTTGATTATGATTTACCTAATTGAAAAGAAATATAGTGCTAATAAATAACAAAAAATAATCACAGAAAAGTACATTTTGATGTCCTCATAGTACTGTGGGACAAAGATAGCATTAAAAATTATTGAAATATCTGTTAATGTTTTGTAACACATGTTAATCAGTAAAAACGCTATTCTTATCATCTGTTAATTACCTTTATTATAATATGGTAATTAAAACTTGTATTTTGTTCAAAGCAAACTGTTCTAATTGGTAATTTATTGTATTACACAACTTGGCCTCACAAGTATACCACTTGGCTAATATTATGTGCCAATGTCTTCAAATGCATTTTAATATACATCTTTTCCAGTCCCAAAAATTTCCTCAACATTCTGCTAAAAATAGAATTTATGTCTCTTTCACTTCTATTTACTGCCTGGCTTCTGATTGGCTAAAAAGTTTTTACAAACTCCAGCAGCACACTGGTGATCTGTGACAGCCAGATGCTTGCATGCTATTTATTACCTATGCATAATGAAAATTATGTTAGACCTGTAATTACATGTTTCTGTGTTAATTATAAAAGTTGGAATATTTATATGTGTGTCATAATTAGAACTACATGTATTTAATTATGCATAGAGGTATTGATTTACTTTTAGTGCCTTCGTGAATTACTTATTTAGAGATCTTTGATTGAAGCCCCATAAATTATCCTTGTGGGGTATTTTAATTGCTGATGCAATAAAATTTTGATGGACAATAAATAATCTTCAACTTGCGGTATCTATATTTTCAGATATTGGATTTATTTAGCAGAAGTGAGCAGTTTTAAAGGAATTTTCTCTGACTGACAAATAGGTAAGCTATATTATATTACTTTTGTATACTTTGTAAAATGCAGACATTCACCATAATTCTGAAATTTTGGGGTTAATAATATTAAAGTCAAATATTATCAAATTATAGCAAGAATTGTTGAAATTTGGGACTGTAAATTTAAATGCAGTCTCAAAAGCAGGGATATTTAGAGCTTTGGCTGAATTATATAATATTTTGATGTTTGTTGTTTTGTTTCAGCAGCTTTAGTCAAAATTAACATTTTGATAAATATATTTTGTAACATTGTTTTTGTATATCACACTATAATTATGCATAGGTGGACTAAAGTAACATGGAAAACAAATTTTGTCTCTATGTTGATCTTATGTAGTAGATCAGCAGCTGATCTATAATTTATGATACTTCCTGCTGTTGAATTAGTTAATTGTTTATAGTATTTAGCCCTGAATGTTTTAAATGGATTTGTCCATCTTTTAATCTGGACAAAACCATAAATAACTTTAGGTAGCATTTCAAGATATGTTTTTCATTGAAAAGTAACCTGTGCAGAAATGAACATGATTGAAGCAACTTGCATGGGTTACTTGCAGTGGATGGGTTAGATTTATTATCACAAGAACTCATAGGCTAGCTGTAAACTAATTTATTATTTAGAGAATACAGACAAAAAGTTTCTACTACGCATACAATTAAAATCTTGCCATCGGGTATATTAAGGCTTTTAAGATATAAAAAATTATTGAGTTACTCCAAGTCTACATCTTTTCAGTTTTATTGGCTTTTTTTTTTAGGGAATGGAATAAGACAATACAGGAGCCGGCATATGTTTTGCATCACATGCTGGAACTGTTAATGGTGCCGAGATGTTTGTAAACTGATCTTTGGGGTCCTCATTAACATCAAAAATTGTAGACTGCAAACAACAGGTGCAACTCTCTTATATATTTCAAACTTAACAATGTTTTCCTCTCACAAAACAAAAGTACAAGACTGTTTGCTGGGTAATTTTGTTTGCTTGTTCATTTAGCAATCGTTGAAATATTATACAGTTACTGTCGGAATATTTTTGGAGTTTCGTGCAGAATTTTTTTGCTCTCTTGAGGAGAAACACAGATGGATGGAGACTTGTTGTTTTTTTTTCAGTCTGTGCAAGAAAGTGAAATTGTTAAAATTAAGACTTGGATCTACCGTTAAATTCCTAATAAACGCCCCTCCCCTAATAAAAGCCCCCCCCCCCAGGCTTTTTGATATGGAAAAAAATCTGCTCATCAGTGGTGAACTCTTTAATTAATCCGTAATTTTATTCAAATCCTTCAGAATCCATTTTATTTCATAATAAACACAAAAATGTATCACATGAACTTTAAAATCTTAACACATTTTAATGTTATTACCAACACTTGTTAACACTAAATATACTTTCAATGATTTTTGGATTTAGGAAAAAACGTGTTGTAATAATAGCCCCCCTTTTGGAAAATGTATAGCCCCCGGGGGCGTTTAATAGGAATTTTACGGTATTTTGTAACAATTAATACAGCAATTTTTTAAACCTAACTGGGAATGAGTCTGGTGATGATCGAGAATTGGTCTGTTTACCAGACCCATGTCCCGTTTACTAGACCCTTGTCAAGAAGGGAAAAGAACACTGGTATAAATTTAGAACCCAGACTGTGATATATTTTATATTTTAAATGGACATGCATCAACAGAATGGTAAAACAATGTTTTTAAATATGCAAGAGTCAGAGAGAAATGTTAAAATAGCTTAATATTCTATTAAAATCTACCAACTTCTGAAATCCCTTGTCTTGTGGGCTTGGGCTCATGCTTCTCTAGATGTTAACAAAAGTTAAGTAGAGTCTATGCAAGCATGGCTTTTTACATGGCATTTGCTTGTCATTTATTTTGCCTCCCAAAAGTTAAAAATGTATAATTCTTTTCCTTTACTTTATTAAGATGTCACAAGAATAAACCAAAAAATACATAGAAATTTGTACAAGAGCAATCATATTTTATGGAATTTGAGGCTTAAAAAAACCACTTCTTTTGTGAGATGAAACTCAAAAAGTACTGGGTTTAAGATAATCCATTTATTACTGTAATAAGATGCATCTGTTTGATAAAGAAGAATAAATTTGTCTGTAGAAGAGAGGTCTGAACTTGCAGACTGATACCATCAAACAGAAGTTTAAAATAGTTGATGATTAGTTGGATTTGTTAATAGGTAATCAATAATGTGACAGCAGGTGTCTTTTGATTTATAACAGTTGAAATTGATCTTTTTGATATTCTACTGTAAAACAAGAGAAAATTATGAATTGTTTATGTCAGTTTTGATAAACGAAGATTTTAAGAGACATATTCAATCATAATCGATTGATTGCACAATATATTCTGCAATACGAGGATTAAATTCATAACTCGCGTAACTCTTTCGAATTAAAGTATGAAATTATCCCAGTGTTGCTTTGAGCTTTTGAATTATGATTACATTTCCACGGCAATGCCCATTTTGTTTTATATCGTTAATAGCCAGCTATAGTTATTAGCTATTTATCATTTTTAATAGGCTTTGATGGAAAGCATATGAATTACTGGATGTGTCAGGAAACCCGTGTAAATTCTATGATTTTAAATTCTAGGGCCACAATATTTATAAAAGATGGCAGTCAATCTCCTTTTATCACAGATTTATCTCCCTCATTTGTTGAATTGTTTTTACATTCTAGCTTTGTAAATATTTTTCTTGGCTAAAGTTTTTATCGGGGAAAGTAATGGAAACTAAATTTATTGACAGGAAGTGAAGGGATTAAGCCCATAATGCATCACTGATGTTTAAAACGAGTTCTAAGGGGATGGTAAATAAACGGAAAATGGATTCCATTGATTACTGATTAGATTAATTTCTTTCGAATGACTAAAAGTTTTTGTATGTTCAGGCAAGTGGATTTGTTATTGAACATTTGTATTATCAGTATTACTGTATGTATAGGTGGCCACTCAGAATTTGTAATGTCAAAATTTGAACAGGAAGATATATATTTTTCTCTGTATATTATTAAGGAAATATTTATTTTTTTTTTTGTTAAGGGGGGATTTTTTTTTTTTGCCAAATGATTATAATATCATGGATCAAGAGGGAAAAAAAAAAACATTTTGCCCAACTTTATCATATCAGTAAAGAAAATAATAATGTACTCTATTACTTTTAGCAGGGCGGAGAGGTTTAATGAAATTTTGGCACCATTTTGATATTATATGACACCCACCCCATGCCTTATCTCTGTATCAGAAGACTTTTCGTGAACTGACACTTTGACTGGTGAAAGGGTGTAAAAGTGAAATAAATTTCTTAATCATCACTTGCCAACATGTTGCTTATTATTTTTATCAGCAAACACGTTCTCGGCAAAGACTCCTGTCTAGATCAACAGATCATAAAAGGGGAGATAATCTGTCCCCTATGAAAGTTTTATGGGTTATAATTTGTATGTTAAGTGGTCACATGGGGTTGTTTTATTAATTGGAGTGGGTGCGATGGTATTATTTTTGAATTAGGCATGGACCAGATATGTTCCATGAAAACAAATAACTGTCATCCAATAGCTTTGTAAAATTAATGTACTTATATTTTACAATGCTTGTTTACCCTGTTGTCCCCACTAGTCTTATATTTTACAATGCTTGTTTTCGCTATTGTCCCCACTAGTCTTATATTTTACAATGGTTGTTTTCCCTATTGTCCCCACTAGTCTTATATTTTACAATGCTTGTTTTCGCTATTGTCCCCACTAGT
The DNA here is from genome assembly GCF_026571515.1 of Ruditapes philippinarum. Classification (NCBI taxonomy): domain Eukaryota; kingdom Metazoa; phylum Mollusca; class Bivalvia; order Venerida; family Veneridae; genus Ruditapes; species Ruditapes philippinarum. Next base: position 139,582 of record NW_026854959.1, read on the forward strand.
CTTATATTTTACAATGCTTGTTTTCGCTATTGTCCCCACTAGTCTTATATTTTACAATGGTTGTTTTCGCTATTGTCCCCACTAGTCTTATATTTTACAATGGTTGTTTTCCCTATTGTCCCCACTAGTCTTATATTTTACAATGGTTGTTTTCCCTATTGTCCCCACTAGTCTTATATTTTACAATGGTTGTTTTCCCTATTTTCCCCACTTGTTCTTTGTAATCTTTTCCCCATACTTCGATATTTTGTTTAAAAATTGCTGTATTTTCTATATTTTTATGTAGTTATAACAAATAAAAATAAATAGTTTAACTTAAAACTATTTTTAACATAAATTTGACCGCATTGCTGCATTGTCAGATTTTAACTGCCCATTGTTCACCTGTATATTTAGTTTTCTGAAACCGGACTGTTGAAGGTAAATGCGTAAATCCAAACATCTGGTGAGATCACAGGCTATCATGTTTAAAGGATATTTGTGTTTTCCTGCCCATTAAAATTTCAAATGTGTTATGACAGAGTCTGTAAATTTGTTCAAAGCATGGAAAGTATTTGTAAAGTGAGCAAGATATTTGTTTTTGAATCCTTGAATGTTTGAGACAGTACTGTATGCTCTCTAATAAATGAGACAATTACTTATGGAACTGCAAGACGAAATTCCAGGATGCATTGCCGCATATTTTGAGAAGAAATTATAATAATTCTCTTGAACAATAATTGTATGTCCAGGCTTAGTATTTTAGCAATAGCATAGCATAGCAATTAACATATGAGTTAGAAAGGTGTCAAGAAAATAGCGGAAATTAAATTCCTTGCTATTTCTCAATATTCAACCATATAATTCATAAAATTGTTTTTCATTATCCAAATTATGTTCAATAACAAAAATATTAAATCAGCAAAGTTAAACAGATTTGCTTTAATCAGAAATAAAAATAGTCCCAATGGTTTTGAAAAATCATTATCATAGGAAAAAAAATCAGCGGTCATTAAAGATCCTGTATGTTTTGTGATTGATATTGTTACTGTCTGTATACCACACTTGCAAAAAAATATATATGCATATAATTATGCAAGTAAAACAATTTTCAAACATCGAAGAATATGTAAAATGTGTACTGCAAATATTTAAGCACATTATATTTAATCAATAAATATTATATGCATTCATTTCTTATTAGAAAATTTGACTTAGAATTTATAGAAAATAAATTTCTAATTATCTCCCTTTATTTACATGAAATATTAAAATCGTTAATATCTTTATAAATAATGCTTATTGGAACTTACAATATTGACAAATCTTAATTTGAGCATCATATTTATGAAATAAAACCATGGAAAAAATGTGTTACAGGATCTTTAAGGATTATTATGGTAGTATATAAAAGAACCAATAAATACCATATAATGTTTGCCTATTCTGTACCATAATGGTTACTAACTGTTAAGTCAACATTTAAACTTTTCAAATTGGTTTTTGAAATCGAACTAAAATACGTCTTTATTTGGTTAATGTAGTTTCCGATTTTACATGATTTGAAAATTGCTTTATATATAAACAAGATTGGTAGAAATAATTGCCCTTTTAGTGTATACCATTTAAGGTGATTTTGGAATTTTCGATATTATCCTTGAGAGTGTTATAGTGCAAGGACGTAAAGTTTTCAAGATAAGTTTTGTGATGTATATATATATATTTGATAGAGATATCATAATCAGATGGATATATAATATAATACAAACAGGTAATCAAAATTGTTTATGAAAAACTCTGATGTGAAAAACAGTATTATTCTTGTTTTGTCATACATGGCATAAACATTATGGTTTCTTAAAAAAAAAACCACAAAAATAAAAAAGACCTTAATGATTCATCATTACTTTCTGTTTCAAATTTCTGATTTAATCATATGATCAGGGGCTTTATCAAGAATACAATAAAGTTCCTATTGTTTATCCAAACTTAAAACACTGCTGTATTTTAATCTTGGACTTCTTGATATGATTAGTGGGCTGTTTAAAACTCTAATAATTAGAGTTGGATAGTCAAGTCAGTTGGCATGAGCATGTCTTTATTTGGTAGCCTAAGCCTTCTTGTTTATCCCTTTTCGCTGTATCAACTTTGACCATTTGTGGATGACAGGTCAAAATATGAATAGAAGTTACAAAATTTTGATACCTGAGAAATTATAAACAAAATGAAATGGATTGTTATTCTCTTTAAAAGTTTTCAATAATTCAAATGTAAACTTGCAGCTTAATAATTGTCATGAGTAGCTTAAATTTATCAAATACTGCTGCCAAAAAAAATGAATTTATTTCATTATCAGTTAATTTTGTTTCATCCTTTTTGCAAATTTCTTTCAACAATCAGAAAAAAGATTGCATGGTAAACAATACTCTGATCATCTTTTTAATGGACAAAAATTGTATGGTTCCTATTTTGGTTCTCCAAGCATTTAATTTCTGTCGTTGACTTATGCATTAGATTAGGAGAAAACGAGAATGAGGAGAAAAAGTTTAGTTTTCTGTTATATTCACAATTTCGTAGAGCAGTCTGTTATTGCTGATTGACCTGTCTTCACTTTTTTATTATTCTCTCCGGATAATTATAGTAATTTCATTGCAAGGCAGAGGGAAAAAACTGCACGAGAAACATGCTAAAAATGAGCAGAGCGAACTGACAGCAGACTGGTACTCAAACACCATGTTTTATCGACAGTCGTAAATTGGTATCTTGTTAGTGAGTTACCAATCAATGAAGTCGGATTCCAGTAACTAACTAGTTGTTGCCGTTCTTTAACAACACATATTTTTGTGTGTTTCTGAAACATTTTTTTTCTTCGTCATCATGGTGTGTGAACAAATTGCTAGCTTCCGTTCTTGTACGTGAAGGAATTTATTTTAGAATTTGTACATTTCTGATGAAGGGTGTGATTATTGCTGACAAATGTTTTAAAAGTATGAAAGGCGTTATTGTATTGTACCATTAGCTTCAATGCCGCTTTCGTCGTAATAAACAACCTCATCATCATCACAGTTGTCATCAGTCATGTTGCTCTCATTCTCCAACCCATCATCTTTCTTTGTTTCATTATCGTAATCATTATTGTCATTGTTTTCTTGACATTTGTCATCATCATGTTCAGGGGTCAGATTAGCATGTAATTTGTTATTGCCAATTTTAGTTTAACCAAAAACTTAAGATTTCCTTATTGTCTTTAATGGATAGTTTTTAGGCTGCGAGTGAGTTACCTGGAAATTATTAGCTTGAAGCTGTTTTGATAAAATATTATCATTGATCATCATTTTGTTGTTATCATCATAATTAAAACTTTTTCTCGTCAATAACTGATGTCATAAATATATAAAACCTCTAAAAATTGAGGTAACTTTCGTTAATTCTATGGAATGAAAGCTATATTACTTATGGGAGTACCACAAATCAAGATTTCTTCAGACTTTTCAAGGTTTCAGATCCAATTTATTTTCGCAAATGTCGATAAACCGGCTTGTCTGTTTTCAATAGTTTCCTCCGCACAAAGAGTATGTTTGTTTATATAGAAAACTATAAAAAGAAATAACTTGTAAGACATGAATATACTTTATTACATGAGAAGTACTTCTGATAGTTTGCCAGGGTAGTTTGATCAAATATATATGTTCACTATTACATCAAGTGTTGCCTTTGAATTAATCCCACATCTCTTATAATTTTGTCAAGTAGTTTCACTTTGCTGGTTCCTTTGTGAATTACTAACTGGATCCTGGCTTCTTGGAGATAAGTTTCCCCGATTTCTGGATAAATTGTTTAATTCTGTTGAATTCTTTGCATTGTTCTTGATACAAAAATGTCAGGTTTGTTTATAAGTTTGTTTGTATAAAGTGAATTCTTAGAAATTTTTCATGTATTTTACTTGGATTTGATTGAAACATGTCGTTTTTTTTGTTTCTCTACAAATTGTTGATAGATATTTTCCGGAGATGATATTGTACAATTTATTTAGGCTGAATACAAATACAAAAACTGAAATTGGAATTTCTGTGAACTGCTGCGAATCAGACATCCAAACTTGTAGAAGGTTAGAAATTGCAACAGGAGTGTTCCATGTTGAATGATTTTTGAGACTTTTGCTATTTCTTTTTCTATGTGTGCAGTAAACGTCTCGCGGAATAAAATTAATGATAGAAAATAGAATACTTTTTACATTTGAAGTAAGGTGTTGAAAGATGTTTTTCAAGAAGGCTGGTATTGAATGCACATTCCTGTTTGCTAGGCTGGTCTTATCAGGGCTATCTAGAAATGCATGAAGGTGTTCCAAGGTGTCTTCTTTCACAGCTGGATAATTGGTATTTATCTAGATATTAGATTTAGGCATGCTTTCATCTCCTAGTGCCTGTAATATGCTTCCTGTCTACATTGTTGACATGATACAGCTTTATTTCCCTCTCATACTGTTAATATTTAACTCTTCTCCTTCAAGTTACACACTAAAATTACAAAAATTGTGAAAACTTGTTACATAAAAAGATATTACAATTTCAAGTGGTGCTGTATTAAAATGGTGTGCGTACAGGTAAAAGCCAAATAACTTTACATTTTGCCATAATAAAGTAACTCCGAAATTAAAGATATTTGGGTTTTTCCCAGCTTATCCATAGGTACAAGTTACAGCTTTCAAAAATAAGCACAACCAGTTTAATAATCTATTGTGACGGGCAGTGAAGCTATGATGGTAAAAGTTTGTTTGTACCTTTGGATAAGATGGGGAAAACCCACATTTGCCGAGAACCAGATGACATCTTTTTGTTTCCAATTTTAAATTATGGGAAACAAAAATAAACAATAATTAACTCACATGGCCCACGTTTATTTCTATAAATATCCTCTGTAATTTATTGGTAATGTTCACTTGACATATATTTTTTAACTACATGATTTCAAAGTCATGACTATTTTCTGGATTTGCTAGCTGATTCTAAACTTTTAATATTGAAATGAAATTTTTGATTATGTTTACTTAGTTTTTACCTTGTTTGAAAGCTTGTGAAGCACATTGTTTATTTGCAGTAATCGGGATACAAACTGGGGTTAAATTTACATTGTTAAACGTCTCAAAGATGTTAAGAGTTTTTTTTTACAATCAACAAAATTTACTTCTTTAAATTGAGACATTACTTTGTTTTTATATTTTTGAATAGTTTTCAAAAATATGAACGGCATTTTGTCTGGTTTTACACCCGCAAATGAGCGTTATTCCAGCTCATTATTAGGGATAAAAATAGAAATAGGCAGAGATCTTCGCAGCAATTGTATGAAATATGAATTACTCTCATAGTCATAATAAACATCCCGGTGATGAATTTAAGAAAAACATTTTTATTTCGGAATTCTCACATTGCAATCAACAAAGTTATGTAATCTTTCCATTCATCGCGAGTTTTGTCGAGTGAGTCAGGCAACGAAATTAATGCTTTTAATGACATTTGCAGAATTGGAGAGACGCAGATGTAAAAGGAAATCAGTGATATGATTTTCTATATCTTTTGAAGTCTGAGACCGAGAGTTCATTGTTACGCAGTAACGTAATTGTGTATTTCATTGAGTTACGTCAATGTTGCTGCGAACAATCGCAATAGGTGTTAATGTCTGAGGCAAAAGTGAGAATCGTAAATCGGAGAATAGAATTATTTGTAAGTCGGATTTTTTTCATACATTAAAAAAAAAGCAATGACTTCCGTATGGATAAGGGTTGATTGAGAATATGCGTGTTAATTTGTAACCCGAGTAGATTGATAGTAATTAGATGGGAAAATGTATTGATATAGAAATTCAATGACGTTCTCATCAGTTATATCATCTTTTACGATTTACTATTTTCAGTGTAAATTGAACATGAATAATTTTATTGTAATGCTCAATAGTAAAGAAAGCATGAAGCTTATTTGAACAGATCACGAGTCTTTTCCCCCGGATTTAACCAGTACTGGTGTCAAATGAGGCAACATGGTCATTGACTGTAGGACTTAGAAACCACAAACCTTCGATAAAGAGGAAGCCACTTTAGGCACTAGGCCAGCACTTGTGTTTCAAGTGTGATAATTAGTTTAGTTAAACTTTGAACATATCATATTGCTCTTACTTCTAATATCTTATTATTTAATATCATAATGATACAATAGAGGAAATAATGTTAGACAATTAAATTCTGTTGCCAACTTATCATATTGTAAACATAAACATCATAAGTGTTAAAACAGTTATGTTTTTCATATATTTTGCCATTTTAATGTCATCTAAGAAGGTTCAATAAAAAAGTTATGAGTTTGGTTTTGATTATAGTATAAGATTATGAGAGACTGATCTGATTGCGTAAAGATTAGATGATGGTGTGATACTTCAAATAAAAAGATGACTTAAGGAAAAAAATATCATTGGTGTAGAAAATCTTCACATCCTTGGTAACATTTGAGAATCAGTTATCATTTTTCTAGTGGAGGCCCAGCAGAGATGATAGAGGGTATGGGCAATAAATATGATCTATAAAAGATATAAATGTCAAATCATATGGTGTGCAGTCAATGATATAAATACGACCACAAGTAATAAAACGGAAATTAATGCATTGATAGATGTAAAGGAACACTTCAATTAATTTAGGTATAAAGTAATTTCTAGAAATTGGATGGGATTTTTTTGTAGATTTTTAGGGATTAGTGGTAAAGATATATGGAGTATCTTTTGGTACGGGGACCGAAAGATGGAAATGGTTGGCACGATGTTGGTGGCTTCAGGAATCGGAAATTACAGAATTACGTATCAAGTGCAAGCCAATAAAGACTAAGTGTCATGGCTCGTAAAAAAAAATTCCCGTTATAATCTCTGTAAATTCTAGTTACTCTCAATCTTGAGAATTATATTTTATTTTCTCAGAAGTTGTAATTGGATTATTAGACATACACAAGTGCTGCCAATCTTTGTCTTGGTAAATTGGTATGATTTTAGAGACATCGCTCTAAGCAAGATCAAAGAAATAGCTGTAACGATATCATAATTATAACCAAATAATTATGGATGATCAGTTTAAATTGCCTGTAATGGTAATCTATGATTGTTTGAATTTCTTTGAAGGCGGTAAACGTACAAGCTATTATAAGACATTTTTGTAGAATTTAAGTAAAACTTTATAAAATATATTTAGCATCGTCATGGAATTAACCTGTTGAATTTGTGTCATTTATTTACCCAGCTTTGAATTTGGAAATAGACCTTTTAATGCTTATTAATTACTTTCAATTAATGAGTTAAATAATGACACTTTGTTCTACTTTTCTTTAGGAATGAAAATTAAAAACTTGGATAAGATAGCAGTAGTCAGAACTTTTTTAAGTGTTTCAAAGCACCAAGTTCTAACAATATTTAAGCATTTCAAAAACATGAAGTTCAAAGTATTTAAAGGGGTTACAAAGCACAATTTTCAAATTATCGAATTAGTATTTTCTTTGTCAGTCAAAAAATTTTTTTTTGTCTATTTGTCTTTTATTTTTTCTGTTGACCTTAGAAAAAAGAAAGATTTAGTTTCAAAATTTTTAGAACATCATTTATTTTACCTGTATTAAAATTACCTTTACAACCACCTGCTTTGTCCCTGTCAAATCTGATGTTCATTATAAAAGGATGAACTTTGGAAAGGAATGCCACAGACCACACAGGTCTATTATAAATAATAGTTCTCAATGACCACTCATTTGTCTGTAATACCTCAGTAATTATGAGAAAAGAATATATAGTATGCACCCTAGGTCTATACCCTGAATGTTTGTAGCTTTAGCTAATATAAACTAACAGTTTTAATGCTAGAACTGTAGAAAACATATGATGGGACATGAAACTCTTAAGTGACTTGTCGCATAGCAGACATTCTTACTCTATGGCTATGTAAATAAATCTTCGAGACTCGAAGCAAGTTCTAGCCGATCTGGAACTGAAAGTAACAGAAGACAAAAGATAAATGTGTGGTATAAATCATAAATGTAACAATAATAGTATATTGGTTGGGAGAAAATAAGAGTAAATAGTAAAGGCATGAGACCTGAAGTGAAGCATAGCATTGTAAACATTGCAGCATTTATCTTAGCAGAGAAATCACATTTCACCTGGCCTACAGTGCTACAGATCACACAGGATATCATGTCAGTGTAATAGATGGTACTTGCTTGATACTATGTGTGGAGCCAGCGGAGAATTTATAGTATTGGCATTATAATAATCTTGTCCTTCATCTTAGGAATTAATTATCCTTATGCTTTTGGCTCCCTAAAAATTCTTGTTCTTTAGTAAGCTCCTTTAGTTTTAGTAAAAACATAGTGAAGTCTATATTGTTCTATGTCACATGCTTGTTTTAACCTCCCTTTGCTTTTATCCTCAAGTTATCTCCCTTTGTTTGGTTCATTCATCCCAGAACAATGTTTAGCATTTGTGGTTACTTATTTGTGGTTATGGTCACTTGCAATGCCATGTGAACGACCAGATATCCCTGGATGATTAATACATATGAAGTTACCAGAATATCCTAAACTGATGTACATAATATGAACTACAAGAAAGGTTTATATTCTAAGTACACAATCCTTTTACATAATAAACCTTGGGTGATTAGAATATAAATTAAAATACATTATTATCAAGGCACTCTGAAAGTTTGCTTCTATCATATACCAATAGAGTATCCTTCCTGATAAATATATAAGAACTACCAGATTACCTTGAATGATTAGTACATATGAAAGGCGTTACCTGGAAAATCCTCATAGAAAGTTCTGACAGTTTCATTGTGAAGGCTAAATAATAGAGAGTATTACATGTGGGGCAGACAGATGGATAAGTTTACATAGGAATTGTGGGTAACATGTGGCACACATAGCATGGTGATATAAAAACAGTTTTAATGTGAAATTAATGGTTCTTTATAAATTATGTGAAAAGGTCCAAGTTGTCAGGACAACTGATTTGTGGTATATTTACAGGTGATAATAAAAGTTGGATAATTAGAGGAATAATCACTTTGTAAGTATTCTTATAATTAATTAATTATTTTATATATACAAGGGTATGTGATTCTTACAAATTAGTTATACTTCATTTTTTATTTAATATTATATATACAGACATATATTTGTTTCATAATGCATGTATGTCTTGAACATAAATTGTAAAGTCGATCACTTGGCATATGTTTTTCACAAGAATTTACTTTATACTTTAAACATAAGAATTAAAATTGGTGACCAAAAGAAAAAAAGAAAATTACAATAAATTCTCACTATGTTATGGTACATAAAACATTTCTACACATTATGCAATTTCATATTCTTTACAATGGTTCCAAGCAGACATGCTTCCTTACAATTTTCATGCGTTCTGTCTTCATAAATGTCATCAGTTGTCGATATATATATTTTAATGCCCAAAACTCAAGACGCTGTGTCTGAGAGTTATACGCATTCCAGTTCTAAAATAGCTTTATAGAAGTATAATTCCGAATTTTATTGCCCCGTTCTGTACAATTTGAGACAGATTTTGCACGCTTGGTTTAGTTTCATGTAATTCTGTAATTGGTCATATTTGTAATGGGATAGACTACGAATACCACTATAATGAAAGTTTTATAACTAACATGTCTAGCCCATTCCTGCTGAAAATATTATTTATGATTTTTAAAAATGCAGTGAATAGAAGTTAAAGCTATAAGTATGAAAAATATCATTTGTTTGCTTTATCTGCAGATGAAATAATAATTTAAAGTTAACTTCACCGACTTGTTATCCGGACCTAAGTGATACCCAGTTTTGGCCTTTTTCTGATACAATTTTAGATGTTGTGATATAGTTTTTATTTTATTTTTATTTTTCTGATGTGAAAATTTTCTGCTTGAAATAGATATTAGTATTAGTTGAGTGGCCATCTTGGGGTAGGTGTTCCCAGGGCAGATAGCAGGAAAGGGGGTAGGGAACAATCAAAAACCCTATGTCAAAATACCAGTGACCAAAATCATGTTAACTTGGCATAAAACTGAATATAAACAATCTATTTATTATTTTGGTTTGATAATTATATTCTTGGCATGATATTATTTATTCAGGAACGTCAGTGAGCATGAATAGAACATGTAGGTGTATATAGATCATGGCTTGTATGATTTGGCTCATTTACTTCACCTCATTCTTCACCTTTTTGATTTATTTCCAAATAATTCTTCAATCTATACCTGCAGGAAAAGATTTCCAGTATTTATAGTACATCTGAGATTTAGATAGTCTTTGATGATGGTTTTGCACTTCAGTTTTTAAAGCCCAACATAACCCATGCTGGGTTATTGGCTGTAATATTAATTGTATCTGGGCTCCGACAGGGTAATGTTTTTCCACCTAACTTGTTTTTAAGACTTTTCATAATAGATGTGATCTGTGCATTTTAATTACGACATGAAAGTGTTTCATGTGAACAATTTTATAACTTGTGATTTTGTACAATTAATGCCCATGAGTGGCATAAAATAGCCATGAAAGATAGCATAATTGAGAATTAAATGACAGCTTTACCAAAACAAGTGAAATGTGATTGTTTGAAGGTTGATGGGGGTCCAGGCAGTTTATAGATATTTAACATGCTACTGCTGTAAATGGCAAGGCATCATAAAGTACCAGGTCATAAAATTGTCATGAAAATATGCCTTGGTCTCCAAGTGTAACATAAAATACCCATTAAATCAAGCAGCAACCACTATAGACTAGATAGCACTTTTAGTGTCCTGCTAGTAAACCAGCTACTAATCACTGATTTTTTTCCCCTAACTTTTTTTGTGTTAAATTAAAAACCATTTTCTTCCTGGTGATGTAAAAGCCATTATTTTTATTGGATTTTTTTTGTTCCACTAAAATTTAACAGCCTTATAAACCAAGACAAGCTGTAGTGTTGATGACTTTATCTAGGGAGAAATGAATTTTTTTAATTAAAATAATTATTATTATTGCTATGATTAAAGGAGTGCTAATCACAGGGTTTTGTGTAAAACATTTAAAAACTCGCATTAGCTGAAATGTGTATTCAACAATTAATATTTTCCTTAATTTAATTTTGAAAATAGTTTTTAAATGTTCATGCTATTTATCATTTTAAAGTGTTTTGTGTTTTGGACACTGTTCAAATGTGTGTTTTAATGGAATTTCTGAATGGTTGATTAAGAATAACAGTTTTGCTTTCTCATGTTGAATCAATTATCTATATGGGTAAGTGCTGGTGGTAATAGGTGTAAATATTTACAGTAAAATTACCAATAAGCTATCAGATAGTCTTAATGTTATTATGTATATGCTGAGTGTATGATACTTTGTATGCAATAGATTTAAAAAGAAAATGCTGAAGAAAAGATATTAGAATATGATTGTGGCTTACAAGTATGTTTCAAGGGAGGAAAAGTAACAATGTTTTGGTACATAAGCAAGAAACCAAATAAATTTTAATTATTTCCAAAAAACTACATTCTGTACAGAAAGAAAGAAATCTTCGTATTTTGCTGTAGTTAAAAACTCAAATGAATTTGACAATTTCATCACTTCAGAATTGAATTCACAACTTATTCAGATCATGGTCATAATAATGCTTATTTGATTATGCACATTTATTGATCATGTTGCTTATTTCATTTATTGATGCTTATTTCATCTTGGTCATATTGATGCTTATTTCATCTTGGTCATATTGATGCTTATTTCATCTTGGTCATATTGATGCTTTATTTCATCTTGGGCATTTTGATGGTTATTTCATCTTGATCATATTTATGCTTAAAATCTTGGTCATATTGATGCTTATTTCATCTTGGTCATATTGATGCTTATTTCATCTTGGTCATATTGATGCTTATTTCATCTTGGTCATATTGATGCTTATTTCATCTTGGTCATATTGATGCTTATTTCATCTTGATCATATTTATGCTTAAAATCTTGGTCATATTGATGCTTATTTCATCTTGGTCATATTGATGCTTATTTCATCTTGGTCATATTGATGCTTATTTTATCTTGATCATATACATCCTCATTGATCTTGTAGGACTGGTGTTTATTTGATATTGATCTATGCCAATGTATGTTTTATCCTGATAAGACACTTACTTAAAGTGGCAATATTTTTTGAATGTCTGTTGCTTATGGTGGAATTTATCACCGTACTGTACAAACTTGATGAAAAATATATAAACCTTTGAAAATAAGTGATTTCCAGTGAGTAATATCGATTATCTACTTGACTTAGGTGTCAAGAAATAATTTTCTCATTTAAAATAAATAAAAAAATAACATAGAAAAATGACATGATTAAAAACCAGTGAAGTGTAACAGAAGAAAAGTGACATAAATGAATAAATTACTGTAACAATATTAATATTCTTGTTAAAATGGAGAGAAATTTAAACAAGTCATTGACAGAAAGATTGCATCACAATAGAAATATAGGAAATTAACAGCGTGTATGTAAAACATTAGAATATAATCCATAAAGGTCTTGAATTTAAAAAAGAAAATTTATTCAAGTTTAACAAAATGACATAGCGTGTTTGATTAAAAGTAATGAGGCAAATAGAGGAGGCATTTTAGCATTACATGAACTCTTCAAGTAGAAGAGTCTGACTGAATGATGGGTAAATTATATTTTTAGCTGCAGGCTTTACATTCTTAATGCTTTAATTTCCCCCAAGATTCATTTTCTAACAAAATTAAAACCATTCATATCTTGAATCTATCTTGGCTGTATTTCTGATAGGGACTGAACGATATTAAATTCATTCAATTATCAACCTGCCTTGAATGTTATATCAAATAATAAAGGCTAAGATGCCAGTGGTTAAATTAGTTTAACATTAAAATCTGCCATGAAAACAAATATTTATAGCTCAGAAATGTCATAAAGCGGTCATAAAAAATAATGCATTCTGAAGCAGAAACTGTAGTGACACCAGAGGCTTGCTTGATTGGCAAACTCAGGTCATAAAATTGTCACACAAATTGAATGCGCTAAAAGTTTTA